>NC_136497.1:20570600-20585600 GCF_053919585.1 Euprymna scolopes
TAGGTGCCTATACTTACATATATACGTTGCCTGGGTGTTTGGAGGTGTGTGTTGAGCAAAAAAAGGGGGGAACTCTGACAGTGTCCAAATAAATAGCAATTGTCTCGATATGAAAGAGTCTCTCCCACATTGACCGAGGCCTGATTAACTTCAAAAGTAATTGTCTGGGTACGCATTAGAACAGATACTACACTATGATCCCGGCTCGAAGCAAATTAGACTCAAGGACGATTTTTTTTTTTTTTTTTTTTGCTCGGGTCCTATGTACTGTTCATAACTTTACGTGCATATGTATACATAAAAAGTGTGAATATGTACCGTAATGCCTTTCTATATAATAGGCTTCCTTAACTACCATAGAGAATTTGGTAGAGACCGCAGAGGTCGAATTTTTTGGAAACTTTGACCCCAATTTTGACTCCTTTAGTATTTATTATTTTTGACTCAAATCAAATTATAATGTTTGACCCATGTCTAAGTAACCTACATCTAAAATTTCAAGTATTTAGAACCAAAATTGGCGGATGAGTTTGGTAGAGTCTGCAAAAATCAACTCTGTCAACTTTGACCTCTTACCGGCCAAAATTTTGCCACAAAACTGATTAAAATGCTTGCTGCATGTCTGAATACCGTTTATGTAAAATTTCAAATTTTGGGGCGAAAATTTGGCAGCGAAGATGTCAAAGTTGTAAAAGCTGACTTTTGTAGACTCTACCAAAATCCTGGGCCAATTTGGGGCCTAAATACTTGAATTTTAAATTTTAGATGTAGGTTACCTGGACATGAGTCAAACTTTTTAATATATATATACATATGCAAAAAACATTATTAACAGTACATAAGGCCTGAGCAAAGCCGGGCGGAACTGCTAGCACACACACACATATATACATATATATATATATATATATATATATTCTGGAAAAAGAGTTAGTGAGTGTACAGTAGTCAATGGGACAATATCGTAGCAGTGGAAATTTGGTAAAGCGGCTCCTTAAGAACTTGTTTAAGTTCGACTTGAAGACGGCCATATTTTTGTTATCTGAAAAGCAGGGAAATGTAACAGAGTGCCACAGTTTAGGTTTAGGCACAAATAAAGCGTGAGGAAATTATTGATAGTGATTTTGGCTAGAAGAGTGTTTTTTATGATTGTTTGTCGAGGGGGGGGCCATAGATTGGAGCTCAGAAGAGCACTTGCCATGAAAATACTGAGAAAGTAGAGATAGGCTCGCAGCGTTTCTTCTGTGGGAAAGAAATTGCAGGGCAGAGAAAAGGGCATCCCCCACTAGGCTTCGAAGTCTATTTTGAACTCTGTCAAAGCAGGATGTCTTTCTAGCAGTTCCTGCCCTGATGTGGCAACAGTACTCCATCCTTGGACGTATCTGGTTCTTATATAGAATGAAAATTGCATCAGCAATGAGATATCTACTGGATCTATAGAAGGATCCCACTATTTTCCCAGCGACCTTGGCAATAGATTTGATATACGTGTTCCATTTCAGATCAGGGGTAATGGTCAAGCCCAGGATCGTTTGCTAACATCTTTTCAAGCCACATGGAAATTGTATCGACTGATTTCACAAGTATCTTTTTTTTTTTATCATAAAAAACGCACTCGGGATAACGGTTATTGAGATGGGTATATTAGCAATCGTAAATAACAAGTCTCTCTCCTTTGTCGGAAACATCACTCATGGAATGCGAGAACATTTTGTTTTCTGGTGCGACTATTATTTTGAGTTGGTAATAGGTGAAGATTTTGGATCCCTTCGTCGTATCCATCATTATTATTCAACTGATAAGTAAAAAAGGTAACTTGTGAAATCAGTTGATTTAGTTCTTGGGGTGCTGGTGGCGAATGCTGGCGCCCATATTTATTTCTAGATGCTACACATTTTCTTATCATATTCATTTCTTGTAAGAATTTATTTCAGTAACAAAATATGAACACTCGACGATTGCGAGTTATTTCTCAATCTGTGCATCATAGATCGAGTATCCATTGTCTCTTGAGACTGAATGGAGGGTTCAACTCTATACATCGGATAATGAATTGTGACAAGCTTTAACAAATGTTTCTTCTATAATTAAATATATTTTTCCAAACTTTTTTTGATGATTTGAAAATGATTAATTCTTAATCGATAAGAAATCGAATTGGACTTAAAATTAAATACCATCATTCTCACTATCACAAGAGCGGCTGACTTTTTTTAAGCTATGTTTTTGATATCTGACAACTGTGAGTGTATAGTCTGGAACTGGCTCGTTCGTTTTGTTTTTGTTTTGAATATTTAAAAAGAGATGCGGTCTATAATTGTCAAAGAGGTCGTCGTTCTAAAATGCTAAGTAGGATATGACATTCGCATGAACGCTAGCGTTACATAAGTATCTGTGTTCTGGAGAATTGTAAAAGAGTAAAAAGCGAAAGCGAAACGTTATCGGAACTGGTGCAGAAATCCGTGACTTCTTCAATACAAATGAAAAAGATTTTTTTTCTTCCTTTCGTCTTTTTCTACTCTTTTAACCCACTTGGATATCGTCCTTTGACGCCATCTTAAAATGTTGTTTTGGTTGGCGCCAAAAATAAGAGAAAATAACAGCAGGATTGTCGAAATCTGGGAAGCCCATCTGCTCCTGGAGGGGAGGCGTCGAGATCTGAGCAAAACCATTTGAGAACATGTGACCTTTTTGTTGTTGTCTTGTAAAAACGGAACCTAGAAGTAAATAATTTTTTTTAACTATTTTTTCACAAGCGATTAATCAAACAGCAACATTGAAGATATGGTGTTGTTTTTTTAATATTCGGTAATGTGACTAGTCTTTGGATCATCTGTAGAATAGTAGCACCCAAAATATATTCGGTACTCCCATCCCAAATAAAACACAGACAAAATACGAGTTGCAATTAAAAAAAAAATTTATTATTTACTAAATAAGACGAAATTCATTCATGTCATAAATTATTTGTATGAGCGCAAATATGTATATGTGGATTAAACTCGTATAATAATGAACTTATTATAAATTATGGAATACGTATTCTAAACAACATGATGGGTAACATGAGTAAGTTACTATTAAACTCCAACTAAAAATAAATCTAGATATTAATACAAATGATTGTGTTTGACTCTTTTCCCTCGAAGCTGTGTGGTTCAAATGTGGCAAGATCTCGTTAAGAATTGGTTTGTTCTTCAACACAAGATAAGAAATATGAACTTATTATAAATTATAGGATATGTATTTTAATGACTATGATGATCGTGATCATGAAATTGTTTTAATGATTATGATGATCGTGATCATAAAATTGTTTTGTGGGTTCGAAGATGTCTTGTTAGACCGATTCGAGCTCTGAAGTATTTCCCAGATGTTGGACACCTGTGGGATAATTCTGTATAAGAAATGCTGATTACTCTGTCTTTTCTAATGTAACGTTTTCTATTGCGTTCTTCATTGCGTGCGGATTCAGCAATTGTAACCCTTTTGTCAGTTGCAGCACGCCGGGTTAGTTTTTCCCATGAGTTAAAATACAAACCGAACTGTTTGAGGAAGACCTTCAGATTGTCCTTGAACCGTTTCCGCTGTCCTCCTCCGTTTTGTTTTTTTTTTTTGTTTTTTTTTTTTCCTTTGGACAGTTTACCATAAAGGAGTTGTTTTGGAAGTCTTGAATCAGGCATGTGGTATATATGACCTGTCCAACAAATCTATTCCAGTCGACACAGATAGTAACATGTTGCTAACTAGCGGGACCTGTAGAAATTCTACAGCGGACTCTTTCATATGTAATATATTGATGTTGGTATTCTAAGGATGCTCAGCGTAAATAGAGACGCTCTGATATTATTGTAGCTCTTTTGTTAAAACGGCAAAAGTATTTATCTTAGCTAGCAGGGACACCCTACGGAGCTCATACACCTAAATATAATATTTTACTTTATGTAGATTTCGTATATATTATTATAGACTCAATTTTCTTTGTATTATTATATATTATAAAGCTGTGATTTTAAACATAAAAAAATATATTCATATCACTTGGGTGCATCAGTTTGAATCGAAATCGAAACCAAATCTTATGAAAAAAAAACATTATATATATATATGTATATATGTATGTATATAAAACAATTAAACGACAGTCACTCGGAAGAAAAAAGATGCAAGCGTGACACACAAAATAACACACACGCTATCGTATTCGTATATAGACGTACTACGAAAAAATGGATCTAGTAAAATGGTAAGAGCGTATGTCCCCTTTCCCCACCCCAAATGTTGTGCCGTTCAACTGAAGGGTAGGGCACATTTCAATAGCACTCCACGAAAACCCGACAGCAAAAGATATTTTTTCCAAAATCTCGTTTACAGTTGGTCTGTGCTTCAGCACAAGATAAGCAAGGAAATACAGCTGGTGTCTGTCTCTGCTTTATCGTTATTTTCATTGCAAGTGCTCGTCTGAGTTCCAATATATGGTTTCCGCTGACCAAACTTTCACGAAAAACACTCGTCTAACTGAAACCACTAACAATAATTCCCCCCACTGTTTATCTGTGCCTAAACCTAAACGTACATTCCATGAACAAAGTTTCTTTCTTAGAACTGCACGCCTGTAGAATTCTCTTCCGTTTCCCTGCTCTCCATTTGACTACAATATGGCCATGTTCAAGTCCAATGTAAACAAATTCTTGATTAGCTGTTCCCTTAAATAATCCAATTTACCAAATTTCCATTACTAATGATTATTACGATATTTTCCCATTGACTATTGTACACTCATTAACTCTTATCCTCGAGTGGCCTTCGGGCTTTGATAAGTAGTAACTCTTAAAAAAAATGTAAGGAAAGAGAATAAATTGTATAATGGGAGTTTATGAAGTGTCCAGTCTGCAGGCCTCGTTAGGTATTAAGAAAAGCTGTTGTGTTGGCTTGATTATGAGGACAAACACTTCTACATTTTAAATCAGTTTCGTTCATACCTAGTTTCTACAACTAGACGATCAGGGACCATGAAAGAGTACTAAGTCAGACATAAAAATAAAAGACAGATGCTAATATCCGGGCCATAGATTGAGTTTAACATTCATATATCTTGTTCACGTCAAGTCTTCGTTTAAGTCGATATAAAGATATAGCATGGCTTGATGTCTTGATATGTACCGAGTGGTCTTGGCCATAGTAATCGAATAGTACAATTTAATAAGTCGCCTTAATTAACCGATGCCTGCAGTCGTAGCGTAGTTAAATTTTAGGCTTTCGGCGTATCTTTCGACCTCTCTTCCAGGCTGCAATGCGCGTATTTATTTATATCTGTATTTATGGCTTACACCAACCAATCACATTCTTGTGAGGAAGAACCCGGATGTGTTCATATTTATTACATCATAGCTAAAACTCCAAATGGTTCTAAGCGAGAATAAAGACGTACAGACAGTTTAGCAGAACTGCCTCCCACCCAAAATATTCTGATTGGATAATGTAACAATCACTTCGCGTAGAGGTATAAACGTGTAACAAAGAAGATAGATCGTTAGCGAATAACTGCTTTCGTGTGAACTCAATTTTACTTCTGCCTTGGTGGAGTTACTATTAAAAACTAAAAACTACATATGATTTGAAAGTGTGGAAAATTTATCCGTTTTCAGACAAATTCGATCTGATAGAAAAAGTCTGCAAAATAAAAGAACAAAATAAAGGGAGGAAAGAAATAAAATTAATAAACTTGTTAAAAGGAAGAATTCAACAACTTCGTCAGCCTCTGTGTTAGTTCCCACCGAGTAACTTTTTAAATAAGAATGTGCTTAGGAAATTTGTGAGTTGGAAATCCGCGTCCACTCTCAATGCTATTTGAAATTTGAAAAGTGAGAATTTGGGTGTTGAATCTCTGTCAGTCTCAGTCCGGAGGATTTGACATTACTGTTTATTGTAATTACAAGTAGTTTCAAACAAAAATTAAAAGATACGAAAACAAGGTCAATAAAGCGACAGCATAAAATACAATGCAGAATACAAATGCGAAAATATGATACAGAATATATACAAGGGTTGCATAACTGTTTGTAAAAAATCCAACAAAAAATAACTCTTGATTACAGTGGCTCCCAACAATATTGTTTTGTGGCACATTACTGTGCCGCGGAAAGATTACTGGTGTGCCGCGAGGATAAAATAGAAGTTATTTGATTTCATTTTGTTTAATAAAGATATTTGTTTTTTTAACGGAGTTATTAAACTTGACATAATGATATGGGGCAAGGGAGAAAAAGAAGCAACCTTACTAGAAGTCAGCGTCCCCAATGATGCTGGGTTAAACAGATCTGAGAGGTAAAAAACAACGAAATCCCAAGATCTTATGTACGATATGAAAAGAAATTGGAATCTTAGGAAGATCTCCATCATTCCAGTAATTATAGGAGAAACTAGACTCATGTAAAAGAATTTCAAAAACTACCTGGCAAATATACCCGGTGAACCAAGGGCAAGGGAAATTCAAACAATTGCACTTAACTGAACGGTTAGAATCTTAAAAAGGTCTCTCGGTTAGAATGTACGAGATCTCGAGTGAGTGTCTGGCATCTGGTAGGATGACCCATCCCCAGATTGACCAAAATGATAAGAAAATTGAATAATTCAGATCTGATTTCAATTCCAAAACGATACCAGTTATATGTTGCTTTATGCGAATAAAAATTCTCAAGTGTATTCATTTTTTTTTATTTTGTTTTTGTTTTTTTTTTGTTTTTTGTTGTTTGTTTGTTTGTTTTTTGCAGACTGTTATGTTCATTTTTTTTATTTTGTTTTTGTTTTTTTTGTTTTTTGTTGTTTGTTTGTTTGTTTTTTGCACACTGTTATGTTCATTTTTTTATTTTGTTTTTGTTTTTTTGTTTTTTGTTGTTTGTTTGTTTTTTGCAGACTGTTATGTTCATTTTTTTTATTTCATGTTCATCTTCATAGTTGCTATTGTTTCACCGCGTTTCGGCTAACTCATCCTCTGGCCTTCTTCAGGTTGTTAACATCTCTATCGACTGCAGTAGATAAAGGCGTTGAGTGAGCATTGTCTGAAGATAGCTGTTTCAATCCTACCCAAAGCAGGCCAGAGGATTAGTAGGCCAAAACGTGGGGAGACAACAACAACTATGGAAGGCAGTAATTACTGGAGATACAGTTACAAGACTCAGCATCCCTATCTAATTGCGGTTAACCACCTGAAGAAGGCCAGAGGATTAGTTGACCGAAACGTTGTACAACAACAACAACACATATGAAGATAAGAATAATAATCCGTACAAAAAAAACGCATGAATACATATATTTTGAATCCTCATCTCAAAGGATTCTACAAAATAAAAAATAATTTATAAAAATTCTCATTATATAATCTTTGTGTTTTTATTATTTTATTGTAAAAATGCTTTATAGATAGAAAATATTTCTTTTTTGTGATAAGTGTGCTGCGAAAATTTAAAAACAACTCAATAGTATGCCGCCATGTAACAAACAAAAAACTGCTTTATTGTATCGTTTTACTGGAGGATTTTATAGGAATCATTGTAAGCGAAATTAACTCTACATCATAGGTTTTTCTTCTTTATTTTTTTCAGCCTGAAAAAGAGTTACCTGAATGCCCAACGATTGATCACGTTTGCGGTCGTGTATGGAGAAGGGAAATCTACGTCCAACGACTTTGCGCTTGTCCAGGTCGCACTTCTTGTCCGGTCACTTGGGACAGCAGCAGTAGTGCTCAATCATTTCAAATCAAGCGAAACGTACAAGATAAATATTGCGGTCCAGCTAAAGTTGAAAGAGTTTGCCGACCAAATGAAATTTCTTTCAGCGTTGTATCAGCCATCAAACCTCAACGAGAGGTTTACCGCCAAGGCATTGAATGTCTCTGCAAGTCACCGTTTGGCGTCTACCAAAATGCTGTCTACGAGCTCCGAGATCGAAACGATCTAAAATATGTTCATGTCTTTTCCTGTGGAAAGGTAAGAAGATACATGTTTTTGTTTTAATTTGATTTCCCTTAAAAAGACATAGTGCTGATGCAGCGCAAGCAGTTACTGTGATAGGATTCAGATTAATAGGCGACGTCCTAAGCACGGAGTTTGATATATGTATATATGTCAACGGTATTCACCGTAAGCAGGTTGAATCAGCTTCTTCCGAAGGAGGAAGTGTCGAGGAAATATAAAATCCACAAGCGGTCCCCAGTCGCATATATATGCCGGTCAGGGGAGATGATGGCGTTAGGTTTTTGCGGCACTTGCAGGAAGGTGTCGTCGCCGTCATCCTCCTATCTACAGCCAAAATACAAATGATCACCCATCTGATACTGACCAGGCTCAATGCTGCTTAACTTCGGTGACAAACAAGAACCGGTGTGTCATTGTGATTATGCTGAATATACGTATATAGGTAGATAGCAATGTGTTTGTTCACATTGCATTTAAATTTCTGCATGGTCGTATGTTCCGAGAAAATACGTTATTAGATTAGGAAATCTTTCGAAATTAAAGGACCTCTAAAGTGAACGGATAAAATTTTGCTGCTGATTGAGTGGATCGGAGGATTTACATTGAAGAGGTACAAATGCTGGTAAGTTTATTGCAATACATTCTGTAGAAATACTTGTAAAACAAGCTCGGGGTTGCAAAACTGCAGTGATGTGACAGGGGGTTATGCATGGTCAACGGTGCATGACTTATTAGGTTAGAAATCACTTTTTTGCACTCTGTCCAAGGGGGAAAGGCTAGAAATTGGTGTACAGGCCCTGATGTAGCAACAATACTGCATACACGAAGGGGATGATGGTGACTTTATGTGGTATATAGCATACTGGCAAGCATGAGAAGTGTCCTAGCTCAGTAGAGGGGTCTTATCTTCTTTGCAGAAGACTTGGCAACATCTTATTTTTATTTATTCCAATTCACACTGCTTGAGAATAAGTATCTTTATTACAATCATGAGTAATTGTAGGTTAATATATTCCCCGACATCATATTACATGAAGCATTATTTGATTCGTGAGGATTTGAAAGCATCATCAACGATGACAAAGTTTTCTATGTTATCCATTAGGTCACCTACGCACTCTTCTATTTAATCACAGAATGAAACACGGAATATTTGTTATATGAAGCGTTAAGTAATGTTTAAAAATATTTATTAAGAAAAAAATGAGCTAATTCTATAAATTCATGTTCTTAAATATAAAATTCACAAGTGACCCCCAGTCACCTGTATATCCCCATTAGATTCTGACAATGGATTATTCCTGACGTCACTTCCGGTAATCAATTTCTGTTGTCGAGTAATCTGGACTTGAGATTCAGTGGGAATGGGTCGTAACATTACTTTGTCCTTCCAGTTGAACCGAGTCCCACTCAACCAATATACGTTTCTGTATTTTCTGTTAATATATATTTCATTCACTGTTTCCAAGACTTTTCGTTGTTCTTTCAACATTTTAAACCGCAACAATTATGCATTGATTTTAATCTTCGTAAGGAAACTTAAAACTAATGCAAAACTGTTCAAAGAATTAATTTCACTTGTTCTGAGTTGGGTATTCTTCCAGCATTCATTTATAACAGACATAGAAATAATAGTTCAAATAATACGGATTATCAATTATTTGTACTAAAAGGAACATTTCCAGGGCATTTTACAACTAATCAACCAGAAGGGGCCTTTCTAAGGCATTTTAAAAATCAGTCAACCAGAATGGGCATTTCCAGGGCATTTTACAAACAAATAATACGTTTCTAGTCCATTTTAAAAACAAATAATACGTTTCTAGTCCATTTTACAACCAATTAACGAGAACGGGCCTTTCCATGGTATTTTACAACTAGTCAACTATAAGGGACCTTTCCAGGGCATTTTACAATTAATCAACCAGAAGGAATCTTTCCAGGGCATTTTACAACTAAGCGACCTTCCAGGGCATTTTACAATCAGTTAACCAGAAGGGAAATTCCAGAGAATTTTATAATTAAATCGGAAGAGACCTTTCCAGGGATTTTTCCAGAGCATTTTGTAATTAATCAGAAGTGGCTTTGCCCGAGCATTTTTGCAATGTTAAAACTTTGTTACATTAAATAATAGTAGTAGAAAAACAACTCATCTTTATTAGCTTTGCCTTAAAAGCGACACCAATTGTTTGTTTTATTTCCACTTTCCTATTTGGTATTCCACTTCCTTTTTAAGGAGTGATCAGGATGATATAAAAAGATTATTTAGATTCTTCAGATTTCATATTTTCACAACATTTTAGTCGATGTAATCTTCTTCAGGTGTATCTTGTCGAACTCCAAGATCTTTCTGTCAAACTCGGGAATTTGCACGAAATTTCGACCAGAACTTTTATTTGATTCGCAGTGGTAACGTGCTCTCATTCTTTTTAGTATCACCGTGGCTTACTCTTGGTGGCCGTGATATCACCCGCATTGAGGATTGAACCTTCAACCTCCAAAACAGTATATAACTTACAAAATTTCATTTTACCTGGTAATTTATCCATTACACCATATGTCCGTTCGAACTTATGTGCAGATTCTAGAGTTTGATAAAAAGATTACCGAGTTTGACAAGATATACTTGAAGAGTTCGGGATTTACATCAATCAAAACGTTGTAAAAAATAACAATCAAAAAGAGAATAGAGATGACCAAGTAGCCATAATAAATGCAAAATAATAACTAGTTGTTCTTAATAAAAGTTTCTTTTTTATTATTATTCCAGTTGCCAAAATGCCAAAAGAAAGAACCGTGCGCGCAGTATTTCACGCACATCGTCAATGGCCGCAGAACAAAGGACTTTGTCGCCCGTTTCAATCTTTGCAGTTGTCATCGGAGCCATCATTGCGGTCCTCGTCTTATTGATGACGTCAGCAACAATTTAGTGGGACCTGAAGAAATCCCGTTCGACCTCCACGTATGTTCAGCCTGAAGGAAGGGGACAAACATACAAACATACAAATATAGACTAAAATTCTTAAAATTCTGAATTCTCAACTGTGGTGGAGGACACACATCGAGTTGAAGATAGCAATCAACATAAACTGAAAAATGGCGGTAAATGTTGTATAACGAACTGCAGTGCTCAGAATTTAGAGTGCTTGTTAAGATAGAGTATACAGATGGATTTTTTAATATATGGTTTTAAGAAATAAACAACAGTACTTACTTGTCGTGTCAAAAATAGTAATATGCTCAAAAATTACGAAAAGTCATCCAGTAAAAAAATATTTATAGCTAAAAGTAGTTTTTACGGAAAAGTGGGCGAAATTGCATTTTCCCTAGATGTGATTACCGTGAAGATTGCGAATACAGGGAACGTGATTATCTTCTTTTTCGCTACTTTGTTGGCAACCAACATTTTAGGCTTATAGCGATAGACTTCTTTTCTTTTTCTTTTTTTACTAAAAACACAGTTGTTCTACTCGATGAATTTTCGTAATTTTGGGATATAGTACTATTCTCGACATGACAATTAAGTGAGTACTGTTGTTTTTGCTCTATCTTAACAATCAGTGAATTTAGAAACCGTGCGTAAATTCCCAGCCCCAGTCGATTTAAAAATATGTGAATTTTTTTGCGCTTGCAAAGGTGTGGCATATTTAAATGGCGTCAGATATAGTGTCAGCCTAAACTCGTTCTTTTCACCACCATCACCACCCCTAATGGAGGTGAGGGAGGTGTCAAATTTACGCATGGTCTCTCTCTCTCTCTCTCTCTCTCTCTCTCTCTCTCTCTCTCTCTCTCTCTCTCTCTCTCTCTCTCTCTCTCTCTCTCTCTATTTTCTTTCTTCTATCGCTCATCTCATGTAAATTTTTCCTTCTATTTTCCTGTTGTCGGCGTGACGCAAACGATTTCAGAACTCATCATCATCATCATCTGAAAAGCAATACTTTCTTTTGACGCACAAAAAAAACACAAGAAAAAATATTTTCACCGATTTCATATTTATTTATATCTATTTTTATTTTTTTTTCATTTGATATTTAATTTTCATATTCGTTATTTGTACAAAAAGTTTAATCTAAATTTAAATAATTAGAAGTGGTTTTGAAATAAAGATGCTGGCGTCACCTATATTCTACTTCTTTCTCTCTTTCTCTCTCTCTCTCTCTCTCTCTCTCTCTCTCTCTCTATATATATATATATATATATATATATATATATATATATATATATATATATATATATATGTTATTTTTAATAACATAAATAGGTTAGTAAAAAAAATAAGAAAAAAAAAGAAAAATGGATCCAATAATTGGAACATTTTTATTTATTTTTTTTTCAAGGAGGTGGTTTTTGATTAATACTGCTAGAGAGCTATGAGATAAAACACCGTTTTGTTTTTAAATCCCCGAAAACGGTTTACATGAAAGACAACTAATCATCCCATCAATATTATTAGAACTAGCGTAAATCTTTGGAAGCAAACTAATGCAGTTATTGCAAGGGATTTAATAAGTCACGAGCAAAGAAGTTTTACAGCAAAGGACTTGGGACTAAAAACAGTTTTAAAGGTTGAAGCATTTCAAAGACACACACACACACACATATATATATATATATATATATATATATATATATATATATATATATATATATATATATATATACGCTACAAGGCCGCCTGTCGTTGCCGATTGTAAAATACGCGTGAATATTATATCTTAATTACTGCAGATTTCTTATTTATTATAAACAGAAATACCATAGGTATTAAACGTAACGTTAAATTCCTTTTAAAAAAAATGAGTAAAAAAAAACGAAATGAAACTGAGACATGTGCATGCGAGTATTACGTTTTTTTCTAAACAGTTCACTTCTTATAAGTAAAAAAAGATGCCCGAGCTGAGATCGAAACCAAGACCTAAAGACAGCTTGATACGATCTTTAAAAGGTGTTTTAAAACCTACTTATTCTTAACAATGTGAACGATTCGCGCATGTGCAGTCATGAAACAGTTGACAAACAGATAAAAATCCGATGATCCAATTTGAAATTAGTAAAAGATTCCAAAAATTATGAAAATGATACAGAGTAGAAAAATGCACGAAAAAAGTAAAATTTATCAAATAATGCAATTTTATAGATTTTTTTCTATTGCGGCCAATTTCAGGTGATAAACTGATTTATCTCCCTTTTTAACTTTGGCTATTTAAAATTAAAAAATGATTGATCGAAAATATACAATAATAGCAACGTTTTAGAGGGGGTCGTTTTGTTTTGTTTTTTTTTTTGTAAAAAAAAATAAAAAATAAAAAAAAGAGGGTAAATTTTTAGTTTACCGACCCTTCGGCATTCACCTATAATTTGTCGACTTTTAAAGGTTTTCGGATACGCTGAGAACGAATATTGCATTTATTTTTTGCGCAAATGAGCACTTATCCATATTTGAAGACAGTCAGTATTCATCGTAATCCTGATCATTTTTAATGGCGACCATCTTTTTTTCCAATAACGAAAAAACGCCAAAAAGAAGCTAAATATGCCACATGTAACTGGAATCCCCCCTCCCCACCACCGGTGTTGGGGCAAAAGAAAGTAAGGCTTATTGGAGGGGGGGGGGGTAAATTCCAAGATATTTTGAGCGAAAGGAAAGAACGTAAAGAAAAGACCATAAATTAAAAACAACACACAGCACACCCGCCCCCGCCCCTCCATGGAAAAACGGTTAATTAAACGGCAGAAGCACCAAGTTCTATATTTGAATACCCCCCCTCTCTCAAAAAAGAACGAAAAACATCAAATATGCTTGTGCAAAAAGCTCGTGAAAACTTACTGACAGCAATATTTTTACTCTTAAATGAGGTGAAAACTTTTTTATTTTATGAAAAATATTTGTCATTTAAAATGTCCGCCATGTATTCATGCACCTTGTGAAACGTAAAGTGACTACGCGCGTGCGCGCATTTTAGTAAGAAAATGAAAAAATGAATATTATTAAGAAAGTGAAAAAAGATGGTACTAGTGCAGTAGTGCAGTGCACTTATTGATTCATGCTGAAATAATAACGTTATTACTTAAAAAGCCATTCTTAACATGGGGAGGGTGTTTTTTTTACCTATGCAATTGAATGAAAAAAAATATATCATAAAACTTTAATTAAACTTGGAAATACGATTTAAAAAATAGCGCGGATCAATAAGTGCACTACTAGCATCAAAACGATTGTCCGTTTCGATATCGGGAAGCGGAAAAATATCCGGAAGAGTGGGGGAGGGGTCATTTCGGCATTGAAGCCGAAAAATGTTTTGGGACCATGTTTTGGCTCCTTTGGCTCCGTTTGGCTGTTTTGGGCGTTTTTCCCTAAATGGGAAACAAGATGGCCGCCAGCAAAAACAATAGTGATTACGTTGGATACTGAATGTCTTCAAATATGGATAAGTGAAAAAAAATAAATGCGATATTCGTTCTCAGTGTACCCGAAACCCCTTAAAAGTCGACAAATTAGAGGTGAATGCCGAGGACTCGGTAAACTAAAAAAAATACCAAAAAGAGTTCTATTAAATCATTTACGCGAACATTTTTCATAATTTTTTAAAGCTTTACTAATTTCGACACGACTCGTCAATATCTGATGTTTTATTTAAAATGCATTTTTGTAATCCAATTATAATGTACAAACATTGTTTTTTCTTTTTTTCATTTTTCAAAAGTAAATTATATTAAATCGATTCGTAAAGGCTAATATATATATATATATATATATATATATATATATATATATATATATATATATATATATATATATATATATATATATATGTTAATTATACTGAATATTTTACAACCAAATTGTAAAACGAAGATGAAATAAAAGTAAATCTTAAATAGTAAGCATAAATCTACAAGGGAGATAATCCCAGTCAAAATTTCACTTTATGAAAATCTTCAATTACGGTTCTTATCTCCCTTTATTTCCCTTTGCATTCGATGTTTTTTTATCGGCCATTTAGAATTCAACATGACTAGTGTA
>NC_136497.1:20590600-20783100 GCF_053919585.1 Euprymna scolopes
ATGAATGACGAAACAAACACTCAATCAAAGTTTAAAACTCAATAAAGACTTTTATATACAAAAAAGAAGAAGAAGAAGAAGAAGAAGAAGAAGAAGAAGAAGAAGCTCCGATAAAAAGGATGAGTGAGATAGACGTATCTTTGGAATGTTTGCCAGATGTATGCGACATGCAATTACAATATAATATGTGGAAAAGTTTGTGGATAAGAAAAGAAATTGGCATGAGATAGGCAAAACTTATCTGTTTTGTCCGTTAGGGTAAACACGGATCATAAGTTCACAAACACGATATCCAAGAAAAAAGCTGAGATGGCGAAAGTCTATCTTTTCCTCGAATCATAATTCCAAAGAAGAATAAATGTGAGTTCAATCGGCAATACGATCATATTTGAATAATAATCCGCAATTCAATTAATTCAAATCTCAATCTTCGATGAGGTTCGATTCTCGGAGGTAATGCTTACACACCGGACTGGACCGCCGTCTTTACGCCAACTGTTTTATTTCTTATTTTCAAATCCCCTCGTGTTCCGCTTTTCCCACCTCAAACGTTCGCTGTCTGGTTGCCATGATGACATATTTCCGCTCGTTGTGGCGATTTTCACACCCAACCTCTGCCCCACTTCCCCCAGCCAAGTGACTGCCACGCCACATCATTTACAGAGAGAGGAGGTTGTCTGGCTGATTAGGTCTTAGGAAGAGAGAGAGATAGCAAGATATATATAGAGAGTAAATATTAACGTCAGATAGATAGAGAGGTAGAGAGATTGAATGTTCGCTTTGCTGACGTCACACCACTCAAACAAGACAGATGAGGAGAGGAGGTTCTGACACGATTTCTCCATTGTTTATGACTTAACTCAGATTGTTCATGAACCCAAATTTGTGCCCAGCACTGATGATCAGTATACAAGTCTCCTAGACCTTTTTCTCACAACTTGCCCTGAATTATGTTCCTCTTTTGTTCTGTCCCCACTGGGATCTTCCGACTACTCAGTTGTATCTGTTAAAATAAAACCAAAATGTAATAAGTCCTCTGACATACCTCTGCTTTGTACAGTATATTGATACTCTATAGCTGGCTGGGATAGCTTTCATACATTTATATCAGATCTACCTCTACATTCCCTGTTTGAAAAGAACATATCCTCCATGGTATCAGACTTGATAGAATGGTAAATTGTAGTTATAGACCGCTTCATACCATTCAAAAAATTCCAGCAAAAGCCTAATAGTCAGCCATGGAACTCTCCACAATATGCTGCTGCCATTGCACACAGAAATCAGTTTCCATTGCTTCCAACATAATAGATGTACTGAGACTAAAGTCACCTTCAGGACTGCCAGCAACCACTGTAAAAAAAAGTAATAAAGAATGTGAGAGAGTTGTATGCTCAGTCCGTCAAGTCCAAAGTAGCTGAACAGTGGCTTGGTTCCCACCAATTTTGCCAAATAACAAACAGGCTCCGTAGTGTGTGCTCTATTCCAAACATCATCAATGGACCTCAAGTAATCTTATCAGTATCGGACAAAGCCAAACTTTTCACCCAAACTTTACAGTTAATGCTATGTGATCAGGGCACCAAACTCCTGTATTTCTTCCTGTTTCTGATAACACTATTTCTTCCTGTGTCTGAAAACACGCTATGCGACATACAAATATTTGTGCATAATATTGGCAAGCTAATCAAAAATCTTGATTCCACTAAAGCAAGTAGCCCTGCTGATATTCCTATTATGGTGCTCAAAAAGCTTCAACCCGAACTAGCTCCCATACTTACAAAGTTGTTTAAGCACTGTCTTAAGAAGAATTGCTTCCCAAGACCTTGGAAAACCTCATCAGTATGTCCATATTTAAACATTCAGGTAATCCATCACATCCCTCTAAATACAGACCAAGCAGTCTCTTGTACACCATGAGTAAGTTGGTGAAATCTGTTTTAATAGAGAAGTAGTCAACCACCTCAGCAAAAATAGTGTCCTCAGTGACATGCTATATGGTTTCCTTTCTGCTAGATCTACAGCAGATGTGCTAGCAATTATATCTCATAGAATTAGCAAATCACTCGACAGAGGCTTCCTTTCTAGAGCAATTGCTCTTGACATATCAAAGGCCTTTGATAGGATATAGCATAATGGCCTACTCCACAAAATCTCCAGTTACAGTATAGCTGGAAATGTCTTTTCAATTATTAAATCATTTCTCACTGGTAGATTCATATGAGTAGTGGTTAATGGGCAGAAATCAAAAGCTCACAGTATTAATGCTGGAATCCCTCAGGAGTTCATCTTGGGCCAAACTCTCTTCCTGATCTAAATAAATGATCTCCCAAATCACATCCTAAGATCATTCATAGACATTTATGCTGACAACACTATCATCTATGGCAACACTTCAATAGCTGTAAATAACCAAATTCTCTCTGATTATCTCTCCTGATCTTGATCACATGATGTAACGGGGAAAGAGGTGGCTGGTTAATTTTAATGCATCTAAAACCAAGCTTCTATCTTTCCATCATCAACGTTTTGATCCCCGTCTGGCATCAATCGAAATAAATGGCTCTCATCTTGGGGAGGCTCAATATTTTGACAAGCTCCTAGGTTTGACCTTTATTCCTGATCTGAGATGGAACACGTATATCAAATCTGTTGTCAAGGCTGCTGGAAAAAATGGTGGCATTGTTCTACCTCTCCAGTAGATATCTCACTACTGATGCAATTCTCTATCTGTATAAGAGCCAAGTACGTTCAAGGATGGAATACTGTTGCCACATCTGGGCAGAAGCTATTCGAAGCATTCTATCCTGCTTTGACAGAGTTCAAAATAGACTTCGTAGCCTAGTGGGGGATACCCTTTCCTCTTCCTTGCAATCTCTTTCTCACAGAAGAGACGTTGCGAGCATGTCTCTGTTTTATCGTTATTTGCATAGCAAGTGCTCGTCCGAGCTCCAATCTATGATCCCCTCTGTCCTGACTTTCAGGAAAAACACCAGTCTAGCTGAAACCATTATCAATAATTTCCTTCACTCTTTATCTGTGCCTAAACGTAGATTCCATGAACAAAGCTGCTTTCTTGGAACTATATGTCTGTGGAACTCTGTTCAGTGTTCCTGCTTTCCAACTGACTACAATATGGTTGTCTTCAAGTCCAACGTAAACAAATTCTTGATGAGTCATCCCCTGAAGTAATCCAATTTACCAATTTTCCACTACTAACGATTACTATGATATGTTCATTTTGACCACTGTACACTCATTAACTATTATCCTCGAGTGGCTTCAAGGTCTTGATAAGCAGTGACTCCTTTGTAAAACAAAAAAAAAGTTTATGAAAATGAACAACATTATCAAACTTCAACAAAAAACGAATACACAAATTTCTGAATAATAATAACAATGAATACAAATAAAAAAATATTAATACACGAATACATGAACAATTATAATCAGTCGAAAAACGAAACAAGTTGGAAACAAGTGAACAAACTAAAAATGAAACAATGTGAATAAAATAAGTAAATTTTATTAATAAAATGTTAAGTAATAAAATAATTAAGCTTGTTAACGAACACAAAGCCAAAAATAACTAAACTGTAACAATGAAACAATGTCAAAACTAAAAATAAAGTTAATAAAAAAAATTATATCACACAGTGATCTCTTATCGCAAGAATTAGATGAAGGAATACTTCTCCCTTTCCCGCCAAAGAAACTCCAGGAGATGAAGGTGGAACATCTCAGCCTTGGTCTTCCGGATATGTCTTTTGGCATGAGACCAAAAATCAAATGGGATGAATATTTGATATAATTTTTTTTTTTTTTTAATTGATTTTCGTAAACTGTTTCAGTAATGCTTCTTTTATTATTAAATAGGAATTATCTCCTTTAAATAATCCTCCGCTAAAATAAACCCCGCAGCAATGTTTGAAAGTTTGAAAGCAGTAGTAGCAGCCATAACTGATTGTTGGTGCTTTATAAAACAACTAACCTGGGTGCCCGGATGTTTGGAGGTGTGTGTTGAAAAAAAAAAAAAAGTCGTAGTAGGCAAGCAGGTTCGAACCTGTACTGCAAAGGAGGAAAAGAATATGAAAAGAAGAAAAAAAAACGTGACGTCTTTGCCGTTGCGTCCATTGTCAAACTGGAAGTGGCGAAGGTTTAAATTAAGGCTAGTCAATCAAAAAGAGGGGATGACTTTTGCAAATATCGGCGAAAAAAGCGACCCCTCCCTCTAGAGGGTGAAGGAATTAATGTTTTTAGCCAATTTTTCAATATTTGTCGTCTGAAGGGTTGAGCTTCAAAACAATAGTGATCTCGTGATAATCTGCCGCCTCTGTCGAAAGTTTTAGGCAGACATACATACATTTAACAGACAGGTGAGATTTATATTATAGACTAGTGGGGATACCCGGTGCTGCCCAGGTGTTTGGAGATGGGGAAGGGGTAAATCAAACCAAAATAGAAAATAAAGATTAAGCGAATGTAATAACCCTGTTTAAATATTATTTTAAAAAAAAAAAAAAAAAAAAAAAGAAGAAAAAAAAAAATGTTAAAAATTCTTAAAAATATCAAAAAAAAACAAAAAAAAACAACAGCGGACGTGATGAAAAAAAAAACGTGGTGCAAAATAAAGAATAAGTGAACGATGTTAAAACTTATGAAAAAAAAAATCGGAAAAACAAAAACAAAAAAAAAAAAAACAGAATATAATGAAAATAAAAACGAAAAAAAATGGCATAGATAACCCGATTTCAATATTAAAAAATATTGAAAAAAAAAAAAAAAATCTGAAATCTCGGCTCAAACGTGCAACTTAAGATAGCGATGGTGCTACTTAACCAACGGAGTTATAACCATGTCAGCAAAATTGTGTTGTTTTTTTTATATTCAAACTAATTCAAGAAAGACCGCTTTTTGTATGACTAAATTGTCATGAAGGAACAATTTTTTGTTACCCCCTCCTTGTAGAAAAGTGTCGATTTGAGGGTGAAGGAATTAATGTTTTTAGCCAATTTTTCCATATTTGTCATCCGAATGGTCGAGCCTCAAAACGATACTGATCTCATGAAAATCAGTCACCTCTGTCAAAAGTTTTTGCGAGACATACAAACACACACACATTTTTCTTTTTATATATATAGATGCCAAACTTAAGAAATTGTATATTTAATGATTTCTAACAAATATTTACTCAACAGGGCATAGGTTTTCTAATTTAGTATGAAAATCTGAAAAATCTTTTAAATCTTAAAAGGAGAAAGAAATTTTGGCAAATTTTTTGGCTTTCATCATGTCAAACGAAATTTGCTGATAATTATAAACATTTACAGATATGTTTCCGAATTTTGGAGACGAGGATTTATAATTTGTATTGTACAAACTACTATTCTCATATTGGTTGTTATTCTCACAACATTTCAGTCGATATAACAACCAAGATGAGAATAGTAGTCTGAACTATCCAAAGGATACAAATTATCAATCCCCATCTCAAAAATTCAGAAACATCAAATTGGTACAGACACAGAGGATGTGTCCTCTATAGTATTAGACCTAACTGAATGGTTAATTGTAGGTATTGACCATTTCATACCCTCTAAAAAGTTTCAGCAAAAACCTAACAGCCAGCCATGGTTCTCTCCAGAATGTGCTGCTGCCATTGCGCACAGAAATCACTTTTTCCACTGCTTCAAACGTAATAGATGTATGGAAACTAAAGCCGTTTTCAGGACTGCCAGCAACCATTGTAAGAAAGTAATAAGGAACGCAAGAGTGTTGTATGCTCAATCTGTTAAGTCCAAAGTAGCTGAGCAGCGGCTTGGTTCCCACCAGTTTTGGCAAATAGCAAACAGAATCCTGAACAGAAGCGTGTGCTCCATCCCAACTATTATCAATGGACCTGAGGTAATCTCATCAGCATCAGACAAAGCCAAACTGTTTGTCAAGAACTTTGCAGCTAATTCTACCCTTTGCGACCAAGACCGCCAACCTCCAATATTTCCTCCTGTATCAGAAAACACGCTATGTGATATACGTATATCTGTACGTGATGTTGCGAAGCTAATCGAAAACCTTGATTCGAGTAAAGCAACTGGCCCTGATGGTATTCCAATTATAGTACTCAAAAAACTTCAACCTGAATTAGCGCCCATACTTACAAAACTGTTTAAACGTTGTCTTAAGGAGAATAGTTTCCCATCTCCCTGGAAAATCTCATCAGTATGCTCTGTATTTAAGAATTCAGATGATCGCTCATCCCCCTCTCAGTACAGGCCAATAAGTCTCCTGTGCGTCATGAGTAAGTTGCTAGAATCTGTGTTAAATACAGAAGTAATCAAACATCTCAACAAAAATAACCTTCTTAGTGACACTCAATATGGTTTCCGTTCTGCTAGATCTACAGCAGATGTCCTTACAGTTATATCGCATAGGATTAGCAAATCTCTCGACGGTGGCAATCTCTCTAGGGCAATTGCTCTTGACATATCTAAAGCCTTTGATAGGGTATGGCATAAAGGTTTACTTCATAAGATCGCTAGCTATGGTATAGCTGGAAAAGTCTTCTCAATTATTAAATCATTTCTTTCTGATAGGTTCATAAGAGTAGTAGTTGAGGGGCAAAAATCAGAAGCTCACAGTATTAATGCCGGTGTCCCTCAGGGATCCATCCTGGGCCCAACTCTTTTCCTGATCTACATTAATGATCTTCCAAATCATATCCTTACATCATTTGTAGACATTTATGCTGACGACACTACCATTTATGGTACCACATCTAAGACAGTAAACGACCAAGTTCTCTCCAATTCTCTCTCCTCTGATCTTGAGCACGTAGTACAATGGGGAAAGGAGTGGCTGGTTACTTTTAATGCATCTAAAACCAAGCTTCTCTCTTTACATCATCAACATTCTAATTCACATTTGTCATCAATTGAAATGAATGGCTCTCGTCTTCAGGAGGCCTCAAGTTTTGACAAGCTTCTGGGCTTGACCATTACTCCTGATCTTAAATGGAACACGTATATCAAATCTGTTGCCAAGGCCGCTGGAAAAATGGTGGGATCTTTCTATCGATCCAGTAGATATCTCACTGCTGATGCTATTCTCTACCTATATAAGAGCCAGGTACGTCCAAGGATGGAATACTGTTGCCACATCTGGGCAGGAGTTGCTAGAAAGGACTTGTCCTGCCTTGATAGAGTTCAAAATAGACTTCGTAGCCTCGTAGGAGATGTCCTTTTCTCCTCCTTGCAACCTCTATCTCACAGAAGAGATGTTGCGAGTTTGTCTCTGATGTATCGTTATTTTCATGGAAAGTGTTCAACTGAGCTTCAATCTATGGTCCCCCCTCGCCAAACTTTCACAAGAAACACTCGTCTAGCTGTAAACACTATCAATAATTTCCCCCACTCTTTATCTGTGCCTAAACCTAAACGTAGATTCCATGAACAAAGCTTCTTTCTTAGAACTGCACGCCTGTGGAATTGTCTTCCGTTTTCCTGCTTTCCGGCTGACTACAATATGGTTGTGTTCAAGTCTAAAGTAAATAAGTTCTTGATGAGCCGTTCCATATAAGTTATTAAATTTACCAAATTTTCATTACTAATGATTACTATATTGACCAATTTCTACTGTACACTCTTTAACCCTTATCCTTGAGTGGCCTCTGGGCCTTGATAATGTGGTGATACCTTTGTAAAAAAAAAAAAAAAAAAACTTAAATTTATAAAAAAAATGGAAATGACCCAACGTTCATTGTTTCATAAACATATCACAATTTGAATTCTAACAACTACAGTTCATTGGGGAAAAAAATAAAATAAAATAAAAATAAAAAATTCTTTTTCACCATTTACCAATAATAGCTATTATGAAGATACACCTGGAGGTTGTAGGTTACATCAGTCAAAACGTGAGAATAATAAACAAGATGAGTACGAACAATCCAATCCATTTAAAGATATCATTACGAAATTATGTTTTGTTTTTTTAAAATATAATCTATATATATAAATGCAAAAATGTGTGTATGTATGTATGTATGTTCGCTTTTTGTGTATGTCTGTAAAAGGCTTTTTTCGCTGGACTTTTTGGTCAGCTCATTCCTTCTTAAAACTTTTTATATCACATCTAAATGATAATATATATGAGTTACGAACGGGGGTCGCCTGTCTATTTAATTTGCCCAACTTTCACGCGTTATTTTTTTCCAGATTTTTAGAGCGTCATGTGTATCTTTCGCTTTTCAGTATAAAACAATCGAAAACTGGCTTGCAGCTGCGTCATGTTTCAAGGTCAAACATCACGCGACTTAAGGTTCTCGCACCTGTTAATTTCATTTTATAAACGTTAAATTAAGAGGTTTTTCATTCCTCTTCTCTCGTAGCCAAGATGGCTAAGTCCCAGGAGTTTTTTTCCATTTTGTTTCCATCTCCACGTCAAAGGTTCAGGGTTCAAGCCTACTTTTCTACTAAAATTTTTTTTTCCTTTTACACCTACAAACACCTGGCCAACACACACACACCTACAAACACCCGGACCACGCCGGGTACCCCCTGCTAATCTATTTATATATCTCTAAAAGGTGAGAAAGTGTGTGTTAGGACAATTCTCAACAAATTTTTTTATCTACAGTCTTGAAATTTGGTATATAGGGTATTCAGACATGTGGAAAACTTTTAATCAGTTTTCATTTGGAAAATAGGCTGTTAATGGGTCAAAATCGAAAAATTGGTCCATGAAGGAGGGGGGGGGCTTTGGATTTTTATGTTTGTTAACAGTTTTACAAATGAATATGCACGAGTAATTCACGACATTACTTATGTTAAGAATAAGTAGGTTTGAAAACACTTTTTAATGATTGTGTCAAGCTGGCCTAATAGTTATCGTACCTAACTCACTGTCTTTAGGTTTTGATTTCAGTTTGAGTACTTTTTTTTTTTTTTACAAGAAGTGAACATTTTAGACAAAACAACACCCGCATGCACATGTCTCAGTTTTTAAAAAAAAAAAAGAATTTAATGTTCCGTTCAATAAATAAGAATTCTGCATTAAATAAAATATAATATTTATGTGTATTTTACGACCAGGAGGCCTGCTCGAATAAAATAAAAATCCTACTGGATGAACTGAGGTTATGTTTGCATCCAGATCAACTTGGTTGTTAACTGTCTTCATATGTGAGAGTTGAAGGCGTTGAAAAAAAATCTATTACTCTGACTATTCACATCTTGCTCGTCATTTTCATCATGTTTCAACCAATGTAACCTGTAACTTTTTTTAGGTGCATCTTTTCAAACTTAGAAATCTCTACAAAATTTTGATATGAATATTTTCTTTAATCCATGAAGGTAGATTGTCCTCATTCCATCAGTCATGATCAGCATTGTCTGAATACAGAAAGTAGCTCTTTGGAACTATGTGAAGAGGAAACAAAGGATTGGTATCTCACTTTCTTTGTTTCCCAAGATAGATTGAGACAGATGTACATTTTGAAGGGTCACAGAAATCCCCCTTTCAGGAATATCTATGATCACATAAGCATAAAACAGGATCAAGTATTCTCTACAGAAAAATGTTCTAGAAGTGTAAGCCATGTTTAGTTTCATAAAAGTTTCAGATGGTTCGTTGTTTTAAACAAGTCTTGAGAGGTGACTGGTTCACGGTAGACAAAACAGTTTCCGATGGTTCGTTGTTCTAAACAAGTTTTGAGAGGTGACTTGTTTGCAGTAGACAGTTCCACAGAGCAAAATATTCTTACAGTCGAGACGGGGAAGAAAAAAAAAATGTGAAATTGCTCCAGAAAAGGTTTAATATTTATGAAGCAATTCTGGTTTCTGATTGGTTGGTAGCAGAACGTGAATTAATTCGATTCGTCAGTTCCTAGCAGCATCATTTATAAACAGAATCGTCCGACTGTGTGGGATCATACCCCATTACAAGTCCAACATATTGCAACAAATGTAAAAAGAATATCTTTGTAAATCTACAAGTGGTTTTATTTTCCTGGTTTTAATATGCAGACTACTACACACAGTTGATACATGTTTTACCACTGCTAAAAAAAGCTGATCTACATGACTATGCTTGCATCTTCTACAACAGCAGCAGGCAGGTGATGGTGGTCCAGTGGTGAGTGATGTGGATTGATAACCTGGGTGTACCAAGTTCAAACCCAGTTCATTCCACAGAAACATTTTCACTTATGGATGTTGGCAACCTTTGTGTGGTCCCTCCTGTAATACCCGATATTCTAATAGAAAGATATTGGGGAAACGAATGTCAACAAATTCATCATCATGAATGATGATCACCAAACAAACAGCAGTTGATAGGTTGACTTATAAATTTGCTGTTGTTGTAGAAGCAAGCATAGTTATACAACATCCAGATGACTACTACTATGCATAACATCAGAAGAACAAGAAAATTTTTGCAAGGAGTAGCATTCATCTCACTCTCACATCAGGAAGATATGACAAGTGCCGGAAAGTCGGATTCAAGAGTCATTGCCTCAGAGAAAAAAAAACACTCCAGCCTGCAACAAATACTTGGGCAGCCCTGTCGGCATTCTCTAGTTGAGAAAATTCAAACAATTAGCCTGAAACTAATGACTGCTCAAAAGGGACAAAGCAAAGCCTGGAAGGTTGAACCTCCTAGAACTGCACAGGACCAGCAAAATATTGCATTCAGAGAAAAAACATTTCAATAATGGCGAGGACTGTTGACTTTGGTTCAGAGGAAGGAGAACACAAGCAAAATGCTGTGAATATAACAAAATAATATAATTTATTTATATAAACTTGCGGGATCTCTGGAAATTCCACAGCAGCATCTTTCATATGTAATATATTGCTGCTGGACATTCTGGAGTTCAGTGTGAATGGAGACCCCACGATATTATTCTAGCCCTTTTATTAAAATTGTAGAAGTATTTATCTAAGTAATCTGGTTAATGTAGTGCCAGAATATATCTGACTATTACAGTTTATCTCCAATAGGAGTCTGTGACATATTTCCATTATATGGATGGCCAGCGCGAACGGAAACCCCACAATATCATTATACAATCTTTAGACAGGATGAATACTACCAGAAGACAAAGAAGGTATACTTTAGCTTCATGTACGGCCCAAAAACTACATCATTTTCTTTTTTTATATTTTTTCTTTACATTGTGCTTTTGGTGACCAGGAGATGCTACTTATTAAAAAGAAGGATAGAATGCGATAACATACTACGAATATCAAATGAACATATCTATATACTAATAATTTAATGTTCGTTATCACCTTCTATCCTCCTGTTTAATAAATAGGATTTCTCGATCAAATATCGAAGAATAATCTGAAAATCATGGGACACGTACCTACGTAAACACGTTAAAATGTACTACGGTATTAATATACAGATAACAACAATCTCTTGTTCAGCACTATTTTAAAATTCTATACAGAAGATCTCAGCTCAAAAAAAAATTTTCAAATAAATTTTATAATAAAGATAAATAAAAACACATCGTGTAAAGGATAAATTTATTTGCAAAATAAATAACCCCCAAGGAATGTATTCCGTCAATGGACATCAGTGTGACTTGTGTTTGTCGAGGGCAGCTGGTTGACGACAACAAAGTAAACAAAACAAAAGCAACCCTACGAAGATGAGGAAGAATGCAGGAAGAGCGATGCGCATATTGATTTTATCTTCATGTTCCTACAAAAAAAAAATGAAAACAAGTTAAAATATTTGGAATATATTAAAAATGTAAATAAATTTAAAAAACAAAATGAACATTGCAAAATTGGAGTTGAAAAATATAACACACATGAAAACAAATTTTTTCATCTAAAAATTTTTTATATAGGCATCACACATATGTTGTCAGTGACTAAAGTGAAACTTAAAGCAAGTGAAATTTATTTATAAAATAAACTTATTTCCACTTTTATGTTCATCCGTTTCAGTTCTGATCTACTCAGTATGGTGCTAGCAGATCAGGCTGTTTGAAGATATTGGGTTCTCAATTTAAAATGCAACAAACATTGATGTAACTGATTTTTCTTTTCCCTTCACAAAACTCAATCAGGTTCTGCAAAGCCAACAAAAACAATTTTTATTAATAGCTTTCTATTACATTGGTCACCAACAAATTTGTTGTGTTTTTCAGCTCAT
Source organism: Euprymna scolopes (assembly GCF_053919585.1). NCBI lineage: Eukaryota > Metazoa > Mollusca > Cephalopoda > Sepiida > Sepiolidae > Euprymna > Euprymna scolopes. The sequence continues at coordinate 20,602,772 of NC_136497.1, forward strand.
TTAAGATTCGTGATGCGCTGAATCCAAAAATCACATAAGTTTTGCTCAATCATGTCAAGTTTTTTTATGTTTTTGTTCACATGTACACATGTGTGGAGAATTTAGAAATTGGTGGGGGTAAAATGTCATATTTTCATTGAAAATGATTATTTTAATGACAAGAAGTATTCAGGTCTGATAGTTCTGGGTGATTACGTCGAAAAGGCATCAGTTTTAAGTCATAAAATCTCAAAATCTTCCAAAAATTAGTGCTCAGCTTACACAAAGAAGGACTGGCCTGTGCAAGAGGAATTGGTGCTTTGCAAGGAAAGGAACGTCATCAACAACCTTCTGGTGAACAAAGAATACTCTTCCCACCACTGCACATCAAGCTTGGCTTAATCAAGCAGTTCAGCAAAAACTCTGGACAAGGACTGCTTCACTTACTTGTGCCAAGATTTTTCAAAATTGACAACGGAGAAGTTGAAAGCTGGCATCATTGACAGTCCTCAGGTCCGGCAGCTCAGAGATCCAGAGTTCAAAAACTCAATGAACAAAGTGGAACCGGAAGCATGGGAGGCATTTATCCTAGTAGAGTCAAACTTTCTAGCAACAATAAGGCCAGAAACGATGCAAAACTTGTCCAAAACATCAGCTGACTGCTTTCAGAAAGCTGAGCTGCAAGTTGAGCGTTAAGATGCACTACCTACTTTCACATATGAACCAGTTTCCTGAGAACCTGGATTCAATGAGTGATGAGCAGGGGAAGAGATTCAATCAGGACCTAGAAGAGATGGAGACCTGGCATTAGAGTCGCTGTGATGCATTTATGATGGCTGACTACTGTTGGATTCTGAAAAGAAACTTCACTGCTGCTGAGCATTTCAAGAGTTCGAAGCCTGGTGATGCAACATGCAATTCACATGTACTTAGCTTTATTAACTTCTATTAACTTCTATTAACTTTATTATTATTATTATTATTTTATTATTAGCTTTGTTAATTTTTATTAACTTTATTATTATTATTTTATTATTAGCTTTATTAATTTTTATTAACCTTATTATTATTATTTTATTATTAGCTTTATTATTTTATTATTAGCTTTATTAATTTTTATTAACTTTATTATTATTATTTTATTATTAGCTTTATTAATTTTTATTAACTTTATTATTATCATTTTATTATTAGCTTTGTTAATTTTTATTAACTTTATTATTATCATTTTATTATTAGCTTTGTTAATTTTTATTAACTTTATTATTATTATTTTATTATTAGCTTTATTAATTTTTATTAACTTTATTATTATCATTTTATTATTAGCTTTATTAATTTTTATTAACCTTATTATTATTTTATTATTAGCTTTATTAATTTTTATTAACTTTATTATTATTATTTTATTATTAGCTTTGTTAATTTTTATTAACTTTATTATTATTATTTTATTATTAGCTTTATTAATTTTTATTAACTTTATTATTATTATTTTATTATTAGCTTTGTTAATTTTTATTACCTTTATTATTATTTTATTATTAGCTTTATTAATTTTTATTAACTTTATTATTATTATTTTATTATTAGCTTTGTTAATTTTTATTAACTTTATTATTATTATTTTATTATTAGCTTTATTAATTTTTATTAACTTTATTATTTTATTATTAGCTTTATTAATGCTAATACTCACCATTCAGTTTACAGTAATCAATGTTTTTATCAGATAATCAATATATGTTTTTATTTCTTAAAAAAAACATATTTAAGATATGCTAGTCATGCCACAAAAATGTAATTGATTTTGTCACAAGATCTGATTTTTTTTTTTTTTTTTTCCAAATCAAAGCACAAAAACCTGACCTGATTAAGAGAAATGGATACAATTTTCTTATTCAGCAGTGCAAAAATACTCTAAATCTAAACATTCAAAAAGTAAAACATTGTTGTCTAGTGTTATCTAAAATTTTAATTTGATTTTTACTTTTTTTTTTTTTTTTAAATTATATTTGAAGCCTTCTTTTTTGTCTGTTTCACTCCCAAACAAAGCATATTGCCACTTGGACGTAAGGGGTTATTATTTGGAATTGTGTATAATAGCGGACAGCAAGATGTCTTTTCACATTACATTTAAACTTCTGCAGGTTAGTACAGTCAGGGTAGCAGGAAAAAGGGAGATAATTCTAAAGTCTAGCAGTCTGGGGAAACTTTAAACAGTTTAAGAACAACCTTACCAAGTGATCGTCAAGGTCAGGTTTGATAAATACTTGAATGAAAAAAAGGCAGAAATAGAGATAATGTGATAATACTTTTTTTTTTTTAAATAAAAGTAAAATTATATATCAAAATGTCTCACCTCTATGTGACTTACAGGTCATCAAAGTTTGACATATTTTTTTAAGTGAACAAGTTAAACAGGGCATACATTAAAAATAAATTGGTAAAAGAAACCAAGGTTGTCTCTTCTTTTCCTGACACAATTACTAAGATGAAAGAAACCAAGTTATAATTATTTGTTCTATTTTAGAAACAATAAATTTTAGCTGAGACAGCTATCATTTCTTCGGGAGATTTCAAACTAACAATTATTATATATCATTAGGATGATATATAATAACTTAAGACGCATGTCATAATTATGCTATAAGCTTTTTTGGTCATAATTAGATTAACTCATTTTCTTTTCAAAATTTGACTGCATAAGCTGACCTATTCATTTTAGTAATAACAAAAATATCCAGAGATTATAAATATACTTGACCTTGCACGTTATTGGGTAGTAATTTGTGGCAGTTATGGCCCCAGAATCATGAGGTATATTTCTGTAACATACTTTTGCTAACACTTTTTGTTAATTATACCATTGTGGTTGTCTTGATTATTATCAACATGCAAGGCAACAACAGAAGCACTAAAACTAAAAAAAAATTTTTTAAATGCTGAGAGATTTTTTTAAATGCTGAGAGATGCAAATTAAAATAGATATTTATTTATTATATACAGTTTAGCATCTCTTATTTTGATCAATAATCTAATTTCAACTTCTTTTTTATAATAAAGCAATGGAATAAGATAATTATGATAAACAATGAATTAAATATACATACAAGCAAGGATTTGTCAGCATTGCCATTTAAAAAATAAACGCAAACAGTTCTGAGGCTTATGTAAAATTTTGGGAGTAAAAAATATGAGTGGAGAATGCATTTTATTTTGTAATTAATCACTATGAAAAGAATTCATTTGGATAAATAAAAAAAAAATTTACATTTTTTTTATATTATTTCACAAAAGAAAAGAATTTTCGTATTTGCAACATTTTGATTTAAAAAAATGCTTTAAAAAAAATAAATAAATAAAAATAAAAAAATGCAACTTACTTTAATTTTCTTCACAATAAAATCAGTCAGTAAATCACTGGAAAACAAAGTAAAATTAAAAGATTTCAACAATTGAAAATGAAATAGAAAAACATATTTTTAAATAATTTTTATTATTCTTTCGGGAGATGTAGTCACATTACACATCTCCGAGGCTCCCAAGATCCATACTGGAATTGTCCACATGGACACGTGGCATAAGTGACAGTCTTCTGAAGGTGGACAGTTCAATCTTCAGTTGAGGTGAAAAACGTTAACACTTATGGCTGACAAAAAAAGTATTTCTGCAGTTTACAGACAATGCTGAAATAACATTATTAATTATAAACCTATTCTTAAGATGAGGCAAGGAGGTGGGGGGGCGGGCGGTCTCTGTTAACTATTCTGTACTTTTACCTAACAATTTAATTACCTCCATTGTCTTGAGAGATAATGAATACCCTGTACAAAGATAGCTGTGCATATAAGTATGAAGCAAGGGTTACGCAATCATCAACCACACATCTGGCTCAATACTGTGCGAGTCCAAGACACTCTGAAACAATGCCAAGATAAGCAGGGAGCTAGTACTCTCAAATAATCACACATTTAGTACTGACCAGGCTCAACATCACTTACCTTTAGCGATCTAGTGGAAACTGGTGTGTCAACGTGGTGATTGTGTCATACATTAATATAAAAGATACCGTAAAAATCGAATTTAATGTAAAAATACTATATATAAAAAAAAAAAAAAAAAAAAATAGCATGGTCCATAAAATGCAGAAGAATCAAAAAAATCAATCAGGATTCAGTTTGGAATTCTGCATGGGTTTCCAAGTTCAACAAAATTCCCAAGTTTAAAAAGATGCATCTGAAGAAAACTCGGGGTCACATCAACTAAAATGTTATGAATCTATATTTTTATAAAGTAATAGGGTTCGTGTGTTTCTGTCTGTGTGTACAGCTCTCCATCATCAACGAAATATAAAGGAGGTAGAGAAACATTAGAACCCATTTTAGGATGTTTCTGTTATAGGAGACATAAGAATCTATGCCTAATTTCTTTATATACTAGTTTACAAACCACCCCCATATCGAATGACTTATGCTCATTTGCATATCACATTATATTAAATCTCTTTAACTAATTACCTCGACCTTATTACATATTGGAAATATTCTAATCATTTCAACTGTACTATTTACAAAATCTATTTATCATTTAATTATTTAATATATTTTCATTTAATTTTATATTCGATTTATTTCACTTTACGTATATTATCAAAACAATTCATTGGCGAGCAAAGCTTTATGTTTTGGGATTGTATTGAAAATGTAATGGAAATTTCAATTTCGTTCCGTTTTAATCTTTTATATTTTACTTGCCAATATAATTGAAAGAATACAATTCAACTATCGTAATTTTATATAAATAAACAAAAACAAATATTTTAAAATGAAACTTTATTAAAAAAGAAATAATTTTATTTTTAAATGAAAAAAATCAATTTAGTAAAATAATTGTATTAAACACCCCCAGCCTTGTCAGCAAACCTGTAAACCTATAAAAGTTTACATTTCGAATGTAAACAGTGATTTTTCGATTTTGTTAGCGCTTGCCGCAATTAAACACAATTAAAACGGAACTAACTTTATTTCCATTCTATTTTTTAAACAACCCCCAAAACATAACGCTCTCTTCCAGTTATAGCCAATTTTTTTTTAATTAAATAAAACAGGTCAAAATAAACAGATAAGCGCATTTTCTTTTACATTTTTCTTACAACCATTGTCATTTTTTAACCAACTGCAGGATATCGTTACTTTTGTGGGGTTGTTTTGAAAATGGCACGGAGATTATAATTTCGTTCCAATTTAATCTTTCTGGTCGAGCCTATTTCGAAAGCCTGTTTATCATAGATTTGAACTACAAATAATTTATTACATTTTGATTATTACTATCTTAAGACTTAAAGCTTATATTTATTTCATTTTTCTATTTATATATTGAATTAGTTATTTCCAGTCTTATTTAAACTTAGTGCTTTCTTTAAACCGGATGAACCTTTTATAAAAATATGAGTTTAACGTAAAGAACACGAACAAGGTTTTATTCAACTGAATTTCTTCCAGTTTACTAACAAAATATATAAATTTAAAAGAGATATAAATAATAAAATAAAAAGGTTATGTAATTTAAAAGAAATACACGTACTCACAAAAGCAGAACTTTTTTTTACACATTTTTTTCTTTAAAACCATAACAATGAGACTAACAATTACCTAGATCTTAGTAATTATTTGTTTTAATAGAACTGTTTTAATTGTACTGTTTACTTAGTTAACCTAAGTTGGTATTACATTTATTTTACATTTACTTTTTTTTTTAATTATTACTTTTAGACTGTGGCGTTTACACCCGGGAGTAATGAGTCACACGTAGGTCGCTTTTATTCATTCCTTTTGGTCAAGATCAAAGTGTAGTATCTGTTCCGGCAGATTCTGCACTTAAGATAATTTGTACCAGTCAATGGAGGGGAAACCCTCTATACTGGGACAATTATTATTTTTGGTAACCAGAGTGCCCCCTTTTTGCCTACTTTTAGGGGAGCTGGTTTTTACCTCACATTAAAAACGGCCTTGTGCCTAATTTGCTCAGTGGGGGAGCAAATAAATACCATCTGTTCTTCAGATGCTGCACTTAAGATAATTTGTACCAGTCAATGGAGGGGAAACCCTCTATACTGGGACAATTATTATTTTTGGTAACCAGAGTGCCCCCTTTTTGCCTACTTTTAGGGGAGCTGGTTTTTACCTCACATTAAAAACGGCCTTGTGCCTAATTTGCTCAGTGGGGGAGCAAATAAACACCATCTGTTCTTCAGATGCTGCACTTCATTTTCTTGTTCTCTTTCGGTGGAGGAGAAATCCTTCACGACTGAGACAATTTTTATTTTTGTACCTTTTCTCCACGTTAAAAAACGACCCTGGTGTCTAACTCTGTCCCGTGGGGAGGCATAGTAAATAGGTACAATATAATTGTTTATAATTGTACTATTCAGAAATATTATTTATAGTTCGTCCATTTCAGTTAGTATACATTTCCTTTACGCTTAATTAATTTACAATCATTAATATCGTTAAACAATTCCGTTTAAAACCGAAATTATGCCACCCAAACGAAGTAGAAACGAAAGTGAGGAAGAAAGAATGGAAAGATTGGAAGCTAATAGACTAAGAGTTGCTGCAATTCGCTCCAATGAAAACAATTCAGATAGAGAAAGACGTCTAGAACTTAACAGGATACGTCAAAGAGAAAGGAGAGCAAGACTGTCAGATTTGGAAAGAGAAACCCAACGTGAAGCTGACAGAACTAGACATGCTGTAAGGCGGTTAAATTCATCACAAGATGAAATTCAAGAAAGGCAAAGATATGCACTGGAAAGAGAAGCAATATTACGATCGAATGAATTATATGAGGTAAGTAGACGTACACAAGGTGAGTTGAGAGTGGCTCAACGACATCAGAATGAATCGGAAACCCAACGAAGCTTTCGCCTATACCAAGGGCAACAACGAGAGGCTGCATGGAGAGAGAGTATGACTTTGCCCCAGCAATTGACAGAAAACGAGGCAGCTAGACAACGAATGACTGCTTTGAGACACCATGAAATAGAACACTGCAATAGAAAAGGATTGCTCTACAACAAAAATGACTCTCTCACTACAGCTGATATAGGAAAAATGGACAAAGTATGTCAACATTGCTCAGCTGTAAAATTTAAAGGAGAAACCCCTGGTTGTTGTTGTTCTTCTGGCAAAGTTGTGCTTGATAGCTTTCCACCACTGCCTCAGTTGCTTCAAGATTTGCTCTCCGGCAATGGTCCCATCTCTAAAGATTTTCTGCAAAATCTACGCAGTTATAACAATTGTTTTGCAATGACATCATTTGGTCACAAAATTGCGGCAGTACATGGGTGGAATCCTTCTTTTAGAATTCGAGGCCAGGTTTGCCACCAGATTGGGAGTCTTTTACCACCTGAAGATGAAACAGCAAAGTTTATTCAAGTCTACTTCTTGGATAGTCTGGAAGAGGAACTACATAATCGGGGACGTGACAGTAGACTCAATAGAGACATTCTCCAAAGTCTGACTGAATTTTTACATGAGAACAACAGCTTTATTTGTCAGCTGAAAACAACAAAGGAGAGGATTGAAGAAGAACACTTGGTAGAACATAAAGTTGTCATAAGGGAAGACCGAAGGCCGCAAGAAGAGCATCCACGGCGATTCAATGCTCCAACAACAACGTATGAGATTGGAATATTAATGGAGAATGAACCAACAGCTAACCGGGATATTGTCTTGCGTTTTAGAAATGATACATTAAAATGGATCTCCGAACTACATCCCCTCTACGATACTTTAATGTACCCGTTAATGTACCCCTATGGTTCTCCATCTTACAACATCTACATGAAGGCATCCAATGGGCGAAAAGTTACCCAACAGCAATTTTATTCGTACCATTTAATGACTCGGCCTGGAAACTATTTTCTCTGGTACCGAAGGCTATTTCAACAATGGCTGGTGGATGTGTACTGCAAGATTGAAACAGAACGTTTACAGTTCCTGAGGCGTGAGCAACAGACCCTGAGAGCTGACAATTATAGCAACTTGAGAGATTCAATTCTTAGGGAGGATGGGAATCCAGAACAGTTTGGTCAACGAGTTGTACTTCCGGCAACTTATACAGGAGGCCCTCGATACATGTTTGAGCGTCAAAGTGATGCCATGGCATATGTTCGGCGAATGGGCCGAGCCGACCTCTTCATCATGTTCACAACAAATCCAAAGTGGACAGAAATTACAGAAAATTGTCTTCAAGGGCAAGACCCTCAGGATCGTCCAGATATTGTTGCCAGGGTTTTCAGGCAGAAGCTAAAAAAGTTACTTGAATTTATTAAAAAGGGAGGATTTGGCAGGTTGAGGGCTTTCCTGTACAGTATTGAATATCAAAAAAGAGGACTGCCGCATGCACACATCCTCACCTGGCAGGCCCCAGAGGACAAACTTCTACCAGAAAAAATGGATCTCTGCATATCTGCAGAGATCCCTGACAAAGAGGAAGATCCTGATCTTCATGCTAAAGTGATGGCACATATGGTGCATGGACCTTGTGGACCATTTAATCCAAATTGTCCATGTATGATTGACAACAAATGTTCCAAAAAATACCCAAAAGAATTTCTTCAGTGTACCAAGCAAGGCCAAGACTCTTACCCCAAGTACAGGCGAAGAAAACCAGAAGATGGAGGCCAGACTGGTACAATAAGGATGAAGAGAAATGGTCGGTATGTTAATCAAGAAATAACAAACCAGTGGATTGTTCCGTACAACAAGGTCCTCCTTCAGCAGTTCAACGCTCACATTAACGTAGAAATTTGCAGCTCGATCCAAAGCATCAAATATGTCCTCAAATACGTGAATAAAGGATGTGATCAAGCAGTGTTTGAACTACAAAGAACTGATGGAGCAGCTAACCAACAAGGCCAAGTACAAAGTCACATTGTGCATGAGATCCAGCAGTTCCAGAATGCAAGGTATGTCGGCAGTTCAGAGGCAGCCTGGAGGATATTGGAACATCCCATCCATGAACATTTCCCCCCAATTGTACAACTTTCTGTTCATCTTGAAAATGGGCAGCGTGTCATGTTCTCAGCTGATACTGCTCTGGAACGAGCCCAAGGTCCATCGCCTGCCACAACTTTGACAGCATTTTTTCAACTCTGCCATGAGGATGACTTTGCAAGGGGTCTCAAATACGTAGAAGTCCCTGAGTTTTACACTTGGAACAAATCGACAAAGAAATGGATGAGAAGAATGCGTAGGGTACAAGTTGAAGGTACTGAAAATGATGATGTATGGAAGGCACCATGCATTGGGAGAATCTACACGATTAGTCCAAAAGCAGGGGAGTGTTATTTCTTACGCCTGTTGCTCAATGAGGTTGTTGGTCCAACTTCATTTCAAAATTTGCGAGCATACAATGGTCAGGTGTTTGAAACATACAGAGCAGCGTGCCTTGCTCGAGGCCTTCTAGAAAATGACCATCACTTGCATCAAGCAGTAGGAGAGGCAAGTGCCACTCAATCACCTTCAAATTTGCGAAGCCTATTTGTGATAATTTTAACAGCCTGTGAGCCAAGAAATCCTCTTTTTTTTTTTTTTTTTTTTTTTTTTACAAAGGCATCACCACATTATCAAGGCCCAGAGGCCACTCAAGGATAAGGGTTAAAGAGTGTACAGTAGAAATTGGTCAATATAGTAATCATTAGTAATGAAAATTTGGTAAATTTAATAACTTATATGGAACGGCTCATCAAGAACTTATTTACTTTAGACTTGAACACAACCATATTGTAGTCAGCCGGAAAGCAGGAAAACGGAAGACAATTCCACAGGCGTGCAGTTCTAAGAAAGAAGCTTTGTTCATGGAATCTACGTTTAGGTTTAGCCACAGATAAAGAGTGGGGGAAATTATTGATAGTGTTTACAGCTAGACGAGTGTTTCTTGTGAAAGTTTGGCGAGGGGGGACCAAAGATTGAAGATCTTGAGATCTGGATGGCTTTTCGTGATGTAATATCTGAAGACATTCTTCACAGATACAGGCAAGAAGTTAACAATCCAGAAGCAGATTTTAATGAGGACATCTACAATAAAACTCTTTGTCTAATTGAAGAAAAAGTTCTCCTTATGTGCGGTCAACCATTGGCAAGCTATGGATTACCTGCACCAATGCAAGGGAGAGATGAAAGACTCGCGAGAGAGTATCAACGTGAAGTTACTTATAATCTTGAAGAACTTCCCTACAAGCAGAAAATATGCAAGAAAAACTGACCGATTCTCAAAGAGAAGTTTACAATTCATTCATGGCAATGTTGGAAGCACAAGGTGAAATGAACAAAAACATGATGTTTCTTGATGCTCCAGGTGGTACGGGCAAGACTTTTGTAATCAATTTGATCCTTGCAAAGATTAGATCCATGAGAAAGATTGTGCTTGCAACAGCATTCAGTGGCATTGCTGCTACTCTACTACAAGGTGGCCGCACTCTTCACAGCACTTTTAAAGTACCCTTGGATACTCATCGAATGGATCAGCCAGTTTGCAAAATTACTGGTAACTCAGCCTTGGCAAATGTAATTAGAGACACCTCTGCAATCATTGTAGACGAAGCCCCAACGACGCACAAGAGTGCTTATGAAGCAATTGACCGAACACTGCAAGACATCACAGGAAACAAGAATCCCATGGGTGGCATTCCAACCTTATTTTGCGGTGATTTCCGTCAAATCCTCCCAGTGGTTAAAAATGGCACAAGGGCTAACATTGTCAATGCAAGTTTGAAAGAATCCTATCTCTGGAGGCACGTTATAGTGAAGAGACTGACTACTAATATGAGAGCCTATATCTCTGATAACACAGCTGCAGCAGACTTCTCAAAATTGCTTCTCCAAATCGGTAATGGTCAGTTTCCTATCACTTCTTCACCTGACACAATTAAGATTCCAACTGCGCTTGGTAAATGTGTCGGTAATCAGAAGCAACTGAAAGACAAAGTGTACCCAGACCTGCAAAACAATGGAAAATCACCGGATTGGCTTGCTGAGAGGGCTATTATTTCGCCATTAAACAGCAATGTGAATCATTTGAACAATTCAATAATGGATGAATTTCCAGGAGACACAAAGCAATACAAGTCAGTTGATTCAGCTACTAATGAATATAAAGCTGTTCACTACCCTGTGGAGTTTTTAAACTCTTTGGAGATATCTGGAATGCCTCCACACATTTTAAATCTCAAAATTGGATCGCCAATCATGATTCTTCGATCCTTGGAACCGCCAAAAATAACAAACGGAACCAGATGTGTTATCACCAGATTGCACACCAATGTACTTGAGGCCACCATTTCCTGTGGTCCCTACAAAGGCGAAACCGTTCTACTGCCAAGGATCCCCTTAGTTCCATCGGACTCAGTACTTCCATTTAAATTCCGGAGACTCCAATTTCCTGTGAAGGTGTGTTTTGCAATGAGCATAAACAAAAGTCAAGGTCAGACATTTAACACCATTGGCGTAGACTTGACATCAGACTGCTTCAGTCACGGTATGTTCTACGTCTCCATCAGCCGGACAGGAAGTTCAGAAAAACTCTACATTCTGGCTCCAAATCAAAGCAGCAGAAATGTAGTTTACCCTGAGGCTCTTTAGTGAAAAGTTCAAGAAATGGATATGAGGAAAAACTGACATGATCTGATTGTGGTAAGTTTTTAGTATTGAATGTGCAAGATAAAATTTAAGCAAGAGTTGAAAATGACTTCAATGAAAAATTTACTATGTAACATCAAGTAACCTTCCTTTTTGATGAAAATGTTTTGTGAAGTTCCTGATTGAATTTCAGTCACTACAAGAGGTAGTTAAAATGTTAATCACCTTATGCAATCGTTGCTCTTACAACATCAACTTACTGGAAAGGTGCCCACAGATTTTGGTACCCGAGTGCGCAACAAAGCTCCGTGCGAAGCACGGGTATCTTTGCTAGTATAACAATAAAGATGAGAATAGTAGTCCAAAACATTACAAATTATCCTCATCTCAAAAATTCTCAAATTGTTACAAATAAGCTGAAATGGAATAAAAGGAATTATTTTTGGTCTCCCGACGAAAAGAGGGTGGACCTGTAAATTGACCCTTGTCCGTTCATCTGGCCGCACTTTTATCAATAACTACGCCTTGGAATTTTTTTGAAATTTTGCACAAACATTAAACATGATATGAGTAAAAAAAATAGCAGAATGGATTTTCCGGGAAAACTCCTGTTGCCTTTTGGGTTAAAATGGCTAAAATTGACACTTTCGTGCTTACTAAAAAAAAAATTGATGCCTTGGATTTTTATAGAACTTTCTGAAAAGTTGTAACTAACTGATTTCTATATAATTTTGTTTGTCTATACTTCGAGATAACTCTTGGTTGTGCCCCAGGGGCTCTTTTAGGACTAATAAAAACACTCCATGTTTTCTGTGTATGTCTAATCAGTAGTTTTGCATGGTGCAGAACTCAAATTTACATAGACCTAAAACTGCACCGTTTGTTCATTTTCACCAAGATTTGATGTAGGGGATTTTTAGTGCTAAATAGGGGAGGAGGGATGCTGAACTTAGTCATTTTTTTTTTTTTATGTCTTGTTCACTATGCACTTACAGGGGACCATGCATTGCTTCACTTGTTCAAATTTATAAATAAAACATTTTTTAAGTTTTTTTTTCATTGCATAATAAAACTGAAATCCATGAAAATAATTTATTTTTGCCAATCTCAGTTACTTCCATTTTTCAAAAGAATTTCTTTGAAAATTATTGAACATCAAAGCCAAAATGAATAAACCGTTTTTACATAATTCTGTTTGACTCAAACTTAAATCCTAACACAATTGTTGAAGTCTTCTACAATATCAAAATTGTAAAAATGAAAATTAGTCAGGCAAAATCTATGTCAGGGAGGGTTGAGAATATGTGCTGCATAGAGAGAAATTATATGAAAATGATACGATGGATGTGTGTGTAATGACCTCGTAAGAAGAACAAATCTGGACCGGAAGATGTACACGATGGGACTGGCCACATTGAAAGAATGTATTAAAGTTCTCTGGTTAGTAGATGTCGAAAAGTTGAGGTAGCAGGTCCAGTTATTCACAGAAGTAAGCCAAGGAAAACATGGAAGGAAGTGATAAAAGGCAAGCATAGGTTATTGATTTCTTAAAGTCATCCCTTACATGTCAGCAAGTAAGATGGATGTTAAACTGATGATGATGTGTACAGTTATTGAGCTTTCTATTCCAATATCTCACAAATGCAAAAATTTTGCTAGTAAAGGAAAAAGTAAATCAATGTATAATGGATTATTAATGTTTTGATGAAACTTTTTTATTCATAAAGTTAGGATAAAATATCACCAAAATTATAAAATGGAAACGGATTTATTTATTTTTTTTTTTTCAAATGCAAAACTTGTTTATTCAGCTTAAAATTGTTGTTTTAATTCAAATTAAAACAAAGAAGTTTTACTGTAATAAAGTAAACGTCAAATTTTCAAAATGGTCAATATTTTAGAAGAATATGGGAATTTAGATGATTTTAATAAGTGGTTTTAGTGGACACAAATTTACCATGTTTTTTTTTTATAGAGTTTTCCATTGTAATCAACTTTTTTGTGAACGTTTGTTTCGTGTTAACCCCTATCAGAAGAAGGAAAGGAGTTTTGTCATGGTAGCATTTTTTCTTGATATTCTTGCAGAAAATGCCCAAATTGTGGAGAATTACATCTTAGAGTTAGTAATTTTGAGATTATTAAATCTATCAGATAAAGCCCACCATACTCTTAAACAGCCGGACACCGAATATCATAAATAGCCATTCAGTTTTACTTTTATTTTTACATACTGGCATTTTTTTTTTTTCTACAAGGAAGTCACCATTATCAAGACCTAAAGGCTACTAGAGGATAAGGGTTAATGAATGGGAGGTGATAGTATAGTAATCATTAATGGTGTAGATTGAGTATAATTTGGATTATTTAAGAGGACAGCTCAACAAGAACTTGTTTACATTGGACTTGAATGCTACCATATTCTAATCAGCCAGGAAGCAGGCCAGCAGAACAATGTTCCACAAGCAAGCAGTTCTAGGAAGGAAGCTTTGTTCATGAAATCTGTGTTTAGATTTAGACATAGGTGAGGGAAACTTTATAGTAGTTGTAGATAGTCAAGTATTTTTTGTGAGTTTGGTAAGGAGGACCATAGAGTGGAGCTCAGGTGGGGATTTTCCATGAAAATAAAAATAGAGCAGAAACAGGTTTTTTTTTTGGCTTTTTCTAATGAGCTGACAGCTACTTCAATTATTCTACATCTAGTAACCAAAGGACTCTCAGCCATTCTTTTAACATTGCTATACCATCGATATCTGTATACATCTCATTATACTCTTTAGATTTAAGCTTCCTTTGAGCTTTTCTTTAAAACTTACGTTACATATGTGCCATATCATTATCATGTTATTTTCTATACATGCAATGCACATCTTCAACTCTCACTTTCATACATTTTTCTTTTTATTGACGTTTTACCCCCAACAAGATACGGGGCCATTTAGTCGTGAAGGGCTACTATTTTGGACCAGATTTGCAGGGATAATATTTATGGAGTTTGGCAGCGAGATGTGTGCATGTCAGTACAGTATGGGAAGCAGGGGCCCCGAGAAGGAATCCCAAAAGTGCAGCAGTCCGAGAGAAAAAGCTATTTGAGTAGAAGGCTTTAAAGCATCTAGGGATCTCTACAGTGTAGGGGTGGGATTTTGCTACTTGTTGGGTTTGTCGAAGGTATTGTCGTTGAGGGGATACTATTGCTCGGACTTCATCAGAGCACATGCAATTGAAATACTTGTAAAACAGGCACAAAGATGCCATGTTTCGATGATGGAACAGAAGTTGGAGTTTAAGTTGATAGTTCAAGACCTATTAGGTTGGTGACTTTTTTTTTTTTTTTTAACCGTCTAGGAGTGAGAGACTAGTGGTTGATGCACCAGCCCAGATGTGGCAACAATACTCGATGCATGGAGTATTGTTGCCACATCTGAAGAAGACCTCCATTCTCTAATGGAATGGGGTCGTAACTGGTTGGTAACGTTCAATGCTGCCAAGACTAAGCTTATTTCTATTTCCTTTAATAATTAAAAGAAACCTTTCCAACCACTGATTACCATGGCTAATGATACACTGCCTGAAAGTACTTCCCTCAAACTCCTAGGGTTAACATTCACAGACAACATGAATTGGAACAAATACATTGAGGCAATTGCCAAGGCTGCTGTGAGGAAGGCAAGTTCTCTTTACTGTGCTAAAAGGCTACTCACACCTGAGAGTATCCTGTATCTCTTCAAGGCCACGGTTCGCCCATACATGGAGCATATTAAACTGTATACACATGCTTGATAAACTCTTACCTTGTTCGACAGTGATAACACCCCGCTAAACCAGCATTCACTTTTGCAATCACACTACCACCTTCTCTTTCCGAATAACCTCAATAATATAAGTAATAATTAACAGTTGTATAAATAACATATGTAACAAATGTTAGTCTAGCATATTCATGGGATATTATGCAAAGATGGAAAATAGAGATTACAGCTGAAATTGATGTACCCTTTTGAAGAACTGCCATTACTGTATTACCAATCAGTAAATATGTATCGTTGTAAATTGTATTCTCGTATGTGTATATAAAAATTTTATCTATGATGAGATGTATGCGTAGGCAGTTGGTTTTCTATCTATGGTTCACCAATGGGAGAGCATGTATGTGTGAATCTAGATTTAGCTTGCCAGCTATTGATTCAAGTATACATACTGTCTAGGCATGCAAGGATAGGGAAATAGAAATTTTTATGTGTACTGTGGGTATATGCTTAATGCATGTATATGATTAACACATATGCCCTTCCAGTGTGTAAAGGTTGCATAAAGAGGTGGATTTCTGCAGGTCAGTGATAAGGACAGGCTTAGAAGAAGGATTACCTCAACCACCCTGATAGTTACAACCTTATAAAAAGTTCATTTTTACTAGTAAATTTTATGTCTTATTAGGTCAGATTTCTGTTGGAACAATTTAATATCGGTTGGTTTTGATGATTGGAGTCTAGGAGAGTTTTGGTTCTTTTAACCTTAAATCATTTCTGCAAGGTAGAAAACCGATTAATTTTCTAATCACACATTAAAAAAGTCAAATAAAATTATACAAACGAAAATAATTTTTTAGATGAGGATTGATGATTTGGATTATTCAGACTATTATTCTCATCAACGTTCCAGTCAATATAACTTCAGACATTCTTCAGATGAACCTTTTCAAGCTTGGTAACCAAATTTGTTTAAAAGATTCTCAAGTGCGATTTAAGTTTTTCAAGTTAAATAAAATGAAGGTTAGAAGTTATATCGACTGATATACGTTATAATGAATTGTAGTTTAAATGAAAATTTTTTCTACTAGCAGTTCAGCCCAGCTTTGCTCAGCCCTATGTACTGTTCATAACTATGTGCATATATATATATATATATATATATATATATTATATATATATATAGTAAAAAGTTTGACCCATGTCCAGGTAACCTACATCTAAAATTTCAAATGTTTAGACCCAAAATTGGCGGAGGAGTTTGGTAGAGTCTGCAAAGGTCAACTCATTCAACTCTGACCTCTTGGCAGCCAAATTTTTACCTAAAAACGGATTAAAAAGCTTGCCCTATGTCTGAAAATACTTTATGTAAAATTTAAAATGTTTGGACCCAAAATTTGCTGAATAAGAGAATAGAGACTCCATGTCCAAATAACCTACATCTAAAATGTCAAGTATTCAGACCCAAAATTCGTGGAGGAGTTTGGTAGAGTTTTTAAAGGTAAGATTGTTGAACTTTGATCCCTTGACTGCCAAATTTCTGGCCGAAAGCCGATCAAAAAGATTTTCCCAAATCTCAATTACCCTTATGTCAAATCTCGAGTCTGTAGACTGAAAATTGACAGAGTAATTTGGTAGGGAAATGTACACACAGACAGACACACACAATTTCACTTTTATAGATATATAGATTTTTCATTTATACTAGTATTTTTTCTGTATAAAGGATAAAATAAATAAAGTAGGAAAAAAAGGAAAAAAGAAAAGGGGAAAAAGGGAAAAAAAAAACAAGTTATGGCTCAAAGACATTACAAGATTTTACAAAATTAATAAAGGAATATTCACATCAATTATAGTTGAGGCACTCCAGACTCAAAAACGATCAAATGGCATATTTTAGCTTAGACATCTGATTCTTTTATTTTCAATTGAACTATAAAATAATCCACTCGATTTATATTGCCTTTGTAGATTTTTATAAGACAACATTTTGTTTTGCAAACTTTAGAGGGTGTAAATACTCATCTCATCATGAAAACCAAATTAGACACAAGGTCAGTTTTTAATGAACCCAAAACCCAAATTTCTCACCCGAGCAAAAAGGATGTTTAAGACTTGCTTCAATCTAGAAACATTTCTCTTCACTGAGAGTGTACAAGATAAAAGTGTAGTATCATAACAGAGTATACTTTGCTTCAAGAAAAAAGGTCAAGGACAGTTTTTAAAAAGTATTTCCTGTGTGCCTTTTTAATACAATACAATCTCTATTATATAAAAGGCACTTTGCATATGTGTGCATGCGTGTGTGTGTGTGTGTGTGTGTGTGTGTGTTAATTCATTCCCTATGGACTCCAAAACAGCTGGGCAATTTTTTGTTTTTAATTTCACACAAATGTACTTGAGATATCTGCGCATGTTCTTACATAGGTTTCGTGTCAGAATGTCTCCTACAGCATCAAAAATCAAACAAATCAGATTAAAAAAGGAAGTCGGATTTTGACTCAAGTTAACACTTTTATACAGCCTAACACCACAAGTGCATTTGAGAAGTTTTATCACCGCATGAGCAGAGAGGCCCGACATACATAAACAACGATAGGCACGTTCAAAATTAATGTTTCTGTTTAGAGGACAAGTGAACCATGATACTTGACTTTTTCATTTTAAACTTTAGTTCAAGCCATTATATAAAATTAATTTCATTAAATGATAGGTTCTCTACAGTGTAATATAGACTACAATGTATTATGGACCAAGTCATTGAGGGGAAACATGTTAAGATTCTTGCCGATACACTGATGGGTTCTTTAACAAGAGCAGGTAATCAATCAGTTTAATTTATATTTTGTTTATTTTTGTTTAAAAATTTGTAACTTTATTATTAATATTTAAATAAAACTTCTTAATCCTGTGTGCTTATTTTGGAGAGCTAAATTTTCCCTATATCAAAAACTAACCTTGAGTTTAACTCTGCACTCATGACAAGTAACTAGGGACACCATTTCTGCAAGTTTCTTTTTAATATTTGTAGAGAAAAGTGTAACGAGTTCAAAAATTACTTGCCTCAAAAATACTCACGTGTCTGAATGTCATGTAGGTTTTGGCTGCTGAATAGGTTGCAGAAATTAATGTCGAATTCCTGCTAATCGTATACAAATTAGATTATGTTTGGCTGAATATAAGCAAGCCATTTGAAGAACAGAAGAGCTTGTTTTTTTGAGGAAGGCGAGCTGTGTTTACATGCCACATTAAGGCATACCATTTTATTAAAGCTGAGAGAACACAGTGAAGTTTAGCACTGGTGTGAGTTACAGCAGCAGTGAAAAGAAGTGTTGTCAATTTTTTATCATTTTCAATATTTGCTTATTATAAAAAGTTTTGTAAATAAAACTATTTTTTAATTTTATCTTATACTTGTAAAGAAATCTGCGCAACCTCTTATTTGTTTATTTTTGTTGTTGTTTAAAAATTTTGTTTCTTTATACATTTTTTTTTTTACATGGAGGTCACCACTTATCAAGGCCCGGAGGCCACTCAGGGACAAGGGTTATTGCGTGTACAGTAATCAATGAGATAGTATTGTAGTAATCATTAGTATTGGAGATTTGATAGAGTGTCTTACTTAAGGGGGCGGTTTGTCAGGAATTTGTTTATGTTGGACTTGAAGACATTCAAGTTGTAGTCAGGTGGGAAACAGGCAAACGGAAGAAAGTTCCACAGTCGTGCACTTCTGAGAAAGAAGCTCTGCTCATGGAATCTACGCTTGGATTTAGGCACAGATAAAGTGGGGAAAATTATTGACAGTAGCTTCGGCCAGACGGGTGCTTCTCGTGAAAGAGTGGTGCGGGGGGGACCAGAGATTGGAGCTCAGACGAGCACTTGCCATGGAAGTAACGATAAAACAAAGATAGGCTCGCAACGTCTTCTGTGAGAGAGAGGCTGCAGGAAAGAAAAAAAGGGCATCCCCCACTAAGCTACAAAGTCTATTTTGTACTCTGTCAAGGCAGGATAGGCTGTTTTTAGCAGCTCCTGCTCAGATGTGGCAGCAGTACTCCATCCTTGGACGTACTTGGCTTTTATACAGATAGAGATGTTTAAAAGTTTGTAACTTATAAAAATTTTTAAGGTTTGCAAAACAGAACAATCTTTTTTCAATCTGCAAATCTGTTTTTTATAATTCAACCAGAAGTAAAAGAGAAAAAAAAAACAATGCCAAAATGTGTTTTTTGGTAGTTTCTGAATTTCAGATGACCCCAGTATAATTAATCAGATTATTCTACTTATAACTTTGAAATAATTTTCTGATTCTGAATATAAAAATTTGTAGATAAATTAATAACTTTTGTTAGTTAATTAAATAATCTTCAAACGGGAAATAATATTAACCGTTGACAAAGAATGAATCAATTAATATTTCTCAGCTTTTATACACACACACACACAAAAGGCACGTCTGTTTATTCACATGATGACACACAAAAAGAAGCACACACGTCATATACGCATTTTTATATACAGTCAAAGGTAGACAACTTCGAGTCAGCACAAAACAAGGGGAGGAAACTCTTCACAATATTAAAATCGAATTTAAGATTGACAAATTTCCAATAGAATTAACATTTCATATATTATCACCACTTGAGAAAAAAATAAGTATTAATAGATAAAATTAATTTAAATTTGAAAGCAAAATAAAAAGCAAAAACTGGATTTTTTTAAAATTAGAGTTAATAAAAAAATAAAAATAAAAAAATTTGTAATTTACAATGCAGTTGGTTCCACTGGAACAATTTCAGCCTTCAGATTCCGATGCCAACTCTCGACAAATCCACGCATTGATTTCACAGAATATTGCTCGGGTTCATATCGATACATTTTGCCATGACGGAAGCTGAAATAAAACAGACGAACAAATCAAAGATTTTTAAAATAGGATTTGTCTTAGTTTTTATAAGAAATCCATCATTTTTTTCCATTATTAAAAAATACTCGATTTCAAATAAAAAACAAATAAAAAAGAGGGCTAAATTAAGGATAGAGAAAGATAAAGTTTGAATTAATATTAAAATTAAGATAAAATAGTTTATAAAAATAATTTAATTAGAATATGCATATTTTTTTTTAGAAGAAAAGAAATAATTTGTTAATTACCAAATTTCCAATTCAATTTCATCCAGGAGAAAAGAAAATAGTTAAGCACATTTCATATACAAAGTGTGTGTGTGTGTGTGTGTGTGTGTGTGTGTGTGTGTGTGTGTGTGTGTGTGTGTGTGACTTTTGAAAAAATATTTTGTGAGAGCAGAGTGGTTTTCAAAAAAAACTATGAATTTTGTTAAATGTAAAACTAAAAGGGTACAAAAACATTTAAAATTACATAAACTTACTTTTTGGGAAAACCGATTTGTGATAATAATATTTTTTTTTAATTGTTTAAAATGTATGCAAAACCAACATCTTTTTTTAACTTATGCACGTTTTCAACATCCTATATGATTATTAAATTTGTAATTTCAAAATTACAAATTTAAGATGTAATACAAATTATTAATAAAGATTTAATCTAATATTGTCTCTCTTGAATTGTAAATCATGTTTAATTTCAGAAGAGTTTCCATTGGGTAGCTATTCTGTACAAGATGTAGAATTTTCATTGGGTAGCTGTTCTATACAAGTCCTTGACTTTATAATTTTGCAGGCAGAGTAAAAGATCTCTCATGTTGACACAAAGATTATGTACTGAAATGCTAAAGATTCAGTATTTTTATGAAGCAACTCTGGTTTCCGATTGGTTGTTAGCAGAACATGGCTCCATTTGATTTGTCAGTTCCTATAGCCAGTGCCTATAAATAGAACCTTCTCATTTTCGGTGATCATACTTTTATGGTTATATCAAAAATATTGCAACAGATTCTTTTTGAGAGCACTTGGTATTTTGTTTTGCAAACTCTAATATTAGAAAAAAAAAAAAGCACGCTTAAATCACATATACAAAGAAGGAAGAAAAAATGTATTTGAAAAATATATGAAAGAAAAACGAATCAAGATTATATGAAATTTTTATAAATATTCTTTGCTTTATTATTCAAGAATCAGGTTTTGTTTTATTTTTTTTTTATCTATTGTTTCCAGCTTTTACTACAAGATATAGAAAAAACAGTAAATGTAAAAACAGACTTTAAAATCGAAGCTGATAATTCTGCTAATGACAATGTTGGTAAACTATTTGTTGGTCTTTGATAAGCAGAGTTTCCTTTATCTTTAGAAACCTCTTAATCGTCTTCCCTTTCAGCAATCACCAAGATTATGTTTACTAATTAAAGCTTTGTAACAAATTCTTCTACTCTTCTATTTATACTTATATCCCATCTCCTCATTCCCATAATCCTCTTCTCCCTCGATCAGTTTCCATCAACCTTAACATTTTCTCGAGAAAACACCACTTCCTTTCCTCCCCACAAGTTAAGCGAGATCTAATTTTCTTTTCACTCTCATTCATTGAAATCAAAACATCAACTGTAAATTCATACAATATTCTGTAATTATTGTCGATTTGCAGGTGCTCCCATCTACAATATAAATCTCATCTGTCTGTTTAAATGTATGTATGTATGTCTGTCTAACACTTTCAACAGAGGTGACGGATTTTGACGAGATCAGTCTCATTTTAAAGTTCAACCCTTTGGACGACAAATATCGAAAATAAAAAAATGTTATATTAAAAAATATAAATAAAAATAAAAAAA
The DNA here is from genome assembly GCF_053919585.1 of Euprymna scolopes. Taxonomy (NCBI): domain Eukaryota; kingdom Metazoa; phylum Mollusca; class Cephalopoda; order Sepiida; family Sepiolidae; genus Euprymna; species Euprymna scolopes. Next base: position 20,624,882 of record NC_136497.1, read on the forward strand.
CTAATTAAACACTGTAAAAATAAAATAATGTTTATATATTTACTATATTTACTATAATATAAATAAATGTATGCATGTATGTATGTATGCATGCATGCATGCATGTATGTATGTATGTATGTATGCCTAAAACTTTCAACAGAGGCGACAGATTTTCACGAGATCAGTATCATTTTGAAGCTCGACCCTTCAGACAAATATCGAAAAATTGGCTAAAAATATTAATTTCTTCACTCTCAAATGGGCACTTTTTTACAGGGAGGGGTCGCTATTTTGCCAATATTTTCGAAAGTCATCCCTCTTTTCAATCGACTGGAGTTAATTTAAACCTTTGTCACTTCCGGTTTGGCGATGGATGCAACAGCAAAAGCGTCGCTTTTTTTTCACATTCTTTTCCTCCTTCGCAGTACAGGTTCGAGCCTGCCTGCCTGCCTGCCTACTACCACTTTTTTTTTTTAAATTTTTTTTGCTCAACCTACACCTCCAAAAACCCCGGGCAACGCCGGGCACCCAGGCTAGTTATGAAATAAAAAATGAAAAACTGGTTGAACCTTTCCAAAATCTATTCTTACTACAATTGGTTTTAAGGGAAATTGTTCTGTTCAACTTACGCCCCCAACTCTTCCATTACACATATTTTATCTTAAATCGATCACTATTTCATCTGAGTGTAAATCTAAAATACTTCAGACAGGGTTATCTTTTGTTTTTTTTACTCTTAATCGCCACCAAAGCACATTGCCATTGAAGCGTAAGGAGCAATATCCATAGGAGTATCCTAAGTGGGGAGTTATGCAGCAAAATGTTTAACATTTCATTTAAATTTTGCACAATGAAGGAAACAAGGAACAGGAAGGGAATTCCAAAGGCAAACAGTTTGAGAAAAGAAGCTTTTAGAATAGCAATCCTTCCGGCATCTGTAGATCTCTACAGTGAAGGAGTAGGATTTAGCTGCTAATTGTCAGGTTATGTTGGGAGGTGGGGGGCACCTCCTCATCTCAGTACGTTCCATTAAAATACTTATAAAATAAACGTGCAACATTGTGGTGATGGGACAGAGGCTGGAGCTTTGTAGACAGTGTAGATTAGAAAATTTTTTTTAGAAGCTGCAAGATTTTGTACACATCCAACATAGCAAGTTATTCAGTCACAATACTTATTGACATACCTTCAAACTGGTCAGACATTGTCCAAATCATCTCAGTTATCTAGCATGCTTTTAAAACCCTAACTGGTTTGGCAATTTTTCTGATAGAGTCAACTGAATCTCAGACATTGATCAAAGAACCCAGTGAAATTTGTTTGTATTTTCTCCAAGTGGCATTTTTTTTATTTTTTTTTTATTTTTTACAAGATAGTCACCACTTATCAAGACCCAGAAGCCACTCAGGGATAAGGGTTATTGTGTGTACAGTAATCAATGGAATAGTATCATAGTAATCGTTAGTAATGGAGATTTGATAAAGTGTCTTACTTAAGGGGGTGGTTCATCAGGAATTTGTTTATGTTGAACTTGAAGACATTCAGGTTGTAGTCAGATGGGAAACAGGCAAACGGAAGAGAGTTCCACAGGCATGCACTTTGAAGAAAAAAAGCTTTGTGCATGAAATCTATGTTTTGATTTAGGCACAGCTAAAGAGTGGAGAAAACTTTTGACAGTGGTTTAAGCTAAACGGGTGTTTATCATGAAAGATTGGCGAGGGGATTGGAGCACTTGCCATGGAAGTAACAATAAAACAAAGACAGGCTCGCAACATCTCTCCTGTGGGAGAGAGGTTGCAGGGAAGAGAAAAGGGCATCCCCCACTAAGCCACAAAGTCTATTTTGTACTCTGTCAAGGCAGGATAGGCTGTTTTTAGCAGCTCCTGCTCAGATGTGGCAGCAGTACTCCATCCTTGGACGTACTTGGCTTTTATATAGATAGAGAATTGCATCAGCAGTGAGATATTCTTCTTTTTCCAGCGACCTTGGCAACTATGTGTTCCATTTCAGATCAGGAGTAAAGGTAAAGCCCAGAATCTTATCAAAACATGGAGCTTCCCCTAGACAAGAGCCATCCATTTCAATTAATGCCAGATGAGGATCAGAGCGTTGATGATGTAAAGATAGGAGCTTCGTTTTAGATGCATTAAAAGTAACCAGCCACCTCTTCTCCCACTATACCATGTGCTCTAGATCAGAGGAGAGAGAATCAGAGAGAACTTTGTCATTTACGGCCTTAGATGTATTGCCATAGATGGTCGTGTCATCAGCATAGATGTCAACAATTGATTTAAGTATGTGTTTAGGGAGATCATTGATGTAGATCAGGAATAGAGTTGGGCTCACGATGGACCCCTGAGAGATTCCAGCATTAATACACTGGGCCTCTGATTTCTGCCCATCAACCACTACTCTTATGAGCCTATCAGAGAGAAATGATTTAATGATTGAGAAAACATTTCCAGTTATACCATAGCTGGAAATCTTGTGAAGTAGGCCCTTATGCCACACTCTATTGAAGGCCTTTGATATGTCAAGAGCAATTGCCCTAGAAAGGAAGCCTTTGTCGATAGATTCACTAATCCTATGAGATATAACAGCACATCTGCTGTAGATCTAGTAGAACGGAAACCATATTGCATGTCACTAAGATGATTTCTGCTGAGGTGGTTGACTACTTCTTTATTTAATATGGATTCCAGCAACTTACTCATGACACACAGGAGACTTATTGGTTTGTACTGAGAGGGAGACGAATTCTTAAATACAGGGCATACTGATGAGGTTTTCCAGGGTGTTGGGAAGTACTTCTCCTTAAGGCAACGCTTAAACAGTTTTGTAAGTATGGGGGCAAGTTCTGGCTGAAGCTTTTTCAGCACTACAATTGGAATGCTGTCAGGACTAGTTCCTTTACTGGAATTAAGGTCCTTGATTAGCTTGGTGACATCAAGCACAGATATTTGTATGTTTCATAGCATGTTGTCTGTTATAGGAGGAAATACAGGGAGTTGATGGTCTTCGTCACATAAGGTAGAATTAGCTGCAAAGTTCTTTGCAAATAGTTTGGCCTTGTCTGATGCTGACGAGATGACCTCAGGTCCATTGATGATGGTTGGGATAGAACACACGCTTCTGTTCAGGATCCTGTTTGCTATTTGCCAAAACTGGTGGGAACCAAGCCGCTGCTGAGCTACTTTGGATTCAATGGACTGAGCATATAGCTCTTTTGCATTTTTTATTACTCTTTTACAGTGGTTGCTGGCAGTCCTGAAAGCAGCTTTAGTCTCAGTACATCTATTATGTTGGTAGCTATGGAAAAAGTGATTTCTGTGCACGATGGCAGCAGCCCATTCTAGGGAGGACCATGGTTGGCTGTTAGGTTTTTGTTGGAATTTTTGGGATGGTATGAATCGGTCTATGCCTACAATTAACCATTCAGTCAGGTCTGATACTGTAGAGGACATATCCTTTTTAAACATGGAATGCAGGGGTAGGTCAGATATAAATGTACAGAAACTATCCCAGTCAGCCGTAGAGTATCGATATACAGTACAGTGGAGAAGTACGTCTGAAGACTTATTGCATTTCGTTTTTATTTTAACTGATACAACTGAGTGGTTGGAAGATCCCAGAGGAGACAGAACAGAACATGAACATAGCTCAGGGGAAGTTGTGAGAAAAAGGTCTAGAAGGCTAGCGTACTGACCGGAAGTATCAGGCACACGGGTAGGTTCGTGAACAATCTGGGTGAGGTCATAGGCAATGGCAAAATCATGACAGAACCTCCCCTCATCATCTGTCTTGTTAGAGTGGGTCAGCCATTCCACTTTGAAGTCACCACAAATGGTATATCATCAACGAGACAATGTAAGTAATATTTTCAAATTTTTACACTTGCTATGTTACATCTATTGCTATGGAACAATTACTCTTCAGAATCCATTCTTCCTTCATGCATTTACAGGCCTTTAACTGACCTTTGGTGTATTGTTAATGTATGCCCTCAGCCCACAAATAAACATAAATGTTTGGTTTCTTATCTTTCTTTTCCAACCCAAACAAATGTTGCTAAAAGAATGATATTGTACCAACATGTTGCAAATAAAATCAAATATTCAAGCTTTATAATTTTGTATCAAAAAGAAAAAACAAATTTAAAAGATATTTTAGAGAGATTTTTACTCACAAAATCAATGAGGGGCATTTTTTCACTTTAAAACGTTCTACCAATTTTGGACTTGTATTCATCTGTATTTTTGCAATGTTAAGAGTATGATGCATCCTGGGAAAAAAAATAAAATTATATATATATATATATATATTATACACATAAGAAAAAAATAAAATGTTATATATTAAAAAATATAAATAAAAATGAAAACAATAACTAATTATGCACTGTGTAAAAATAAAAAAATTAAAATAATGTATATATATATATATATATATATATATAATTATTTACTATAATAATTATTAAATACCTACAGACACTAGTGTTTCATCCTTTCGGGAATCATCAGTACAGGGTGTCACGGTTAACACTGGTCAATAGATTTGAACCCGGCAACAGAAGCCATCTCTGGCTTCATTAGCAAGGACCTGATCCATTCGACCACTGTTAACCGCGAAAAATACTGTTAAAATTAAAACATTTATATTTAAATGTTTTTAATGTCTGTCAGAGTGAACTAGTCATGATATGATGTTCTGCGCATATGAACTAAATTGACCGACTTATTTCAACTGAAAGTGCTCAACGATAAGAAACGAGTTTCTTAAAGGGGCTGACATATACATACACACACAAGAACCACACACACACACACACACACAGAGCAAATAACATTCTTTAGAATTTTCAAGTATCTTTAATGAGAAAAATGTATCATCTTACCGCACAGCCAGACCTTCCATTGTTGTCATAGCAACTAGACCACAACCTGGTTTGTAACTGAAATAAATATTTTTTTTTTAATTTGTTTTTAACAAAAATTCAAAAATTTTAGAATGGTTCACACATAATCGTATTTGCAATGAAAAGAGTAAAAGAAAAAAAATTGAAAATTTTAATAACTGCATCAACAAAATATTTCAACATAAAATTAATAGTTTCATTGATTCTTGTCCAGAATTCTCCCTATATTAAAAAAAAAGAAAAGAAAAATCTGTTTCTCATATTCCAAAAATTACATAAATTTGTAATATTGTAGAGGGCTTCTGTATGACATGGAGAGTTGTGTCTATATATATATATATGTTTGACATGTATATATATATATGTTTGACATGTATATATATATATATGTTTGACATGTATATATATTTAATCACCTAGATATGAATGTGCCTATTAATCATCTAGTGATTGTTTAAACAGGACATATTACAATTATAAAATTAAGAAACAAATAACAGTTCCTTGGGTTTTACATCGACAAATGGGAAAACATACCTGGTCCATCTTGAGTTGATCTTGATTTGAAGGATCCTCGGAAAAGCTGCAAACGAAGATTCGTATGACCTGAAGCATTAGTGGTATACACTGCAGCTTTATTTCGGATATTTCCCCATTGAAAAGATGTAACGCTGGTCCTAGCTTTTTACTATTGACATTTCCCTCTATTTTAAGCCATTACTGTCCACCACCGTTTTTCTTCCTTTGACTACCGACTGCTAATTCTCTAACTCCAAACTCCTGATTAACTGATACGTGTCTGTCACGCTCTCTCGTTATGTCAATAATTAAAAGAAAATAATTTTTAAGTGATTAGAGGGAATTTGTAGAATTACAACATAAATCTCGCAAGTTTGAATTATGTTTGTTTTGGAGATTGTGGATAAGACAGCCGTTCTTCAGTTACACAATTTGAATTTCTTATTTAAAAATAAAACTATTTGATCAATTTATGTGATTTTTGGAATATGATACTTTTGTGTTGTCATGGATGCATACAGTTTTTTTTTTTCATTTTTGTTTAATTTAAGAATTTTGAACCAGAACCATTTCATTTTGCTTTTATTTTTCAGGCGAACTTCCTTAACTTTAAAAAGCAGAGGCTCAACTGTTTTTTTAAATATAATTTTATTAATATTGATAGATTCTAAGGCAACTGAAAGTCTTGTATAAATTTTTTTTCAATTTCCTAAGGTAAGGTGGATTCCACTATCAATATTTTGATTCAAATTTTTAAATATTTAATTATTCAAGAGTTGTTTTTAATCCTGTATTACCTGGTTGAACTAACCCATTCAGTCTTAAATAAATGAATATAATGGCATAAATAAAGTGGGAATTGATTCAAACATGTCTTGTATGTATTAGCTTAGTATCTTGGTGGATGCCAGATAGTTCCAGATTGCAACTGTCCATTGCTTACATTCAGTGTGCCACCATCTGTCTAAGAGAGTAGAGGATTTCGTTTGTTGTCATAAACATTTTTTTAAAACACTATGGATAATAATTAAGGTAAGTTTATGAAATGCAAAATTCTCAGTGGTAGTTTAACTATTGAACTTCATAATGAAAGATTGTTATAGTGAAAAAGTCATAAAATAATAATATCATTACCCTTTAAGCTAAAATTAATACTTTTTTTTTTTTAAATAATAATTCAGATCATAAAGAGTTAATTCAACAGATAAGTGGATAAAAAACGGTGACTATGGTAAAAATTATCTTTCATTTTCTCGAATGCCATTTCAGTATTAAATCATAATATTGATACTATATGGAAAAATGCACGCATGAAAAGTAATATTCTTAAGATTTTATTAAACCTGAAAAAGTAAAGGACAAGAAATTCAACCTGGAAAAGTAAAGAACAAGATATTCTAGTAAAGTAAAAAATAAGAATTTTTTAGACTTAAAATATTGCAGCTAAAAATAAAATTTGAATATTGATAAATATTTTATTTATTATTTGCATATGTTGTTGTTTATTTTTGAGTTAGAAAGGGTGTCAGTCGCTGGATTGAACTTATTTCCCCCTATTATTTGCATATATTTATGTAGTGAAAATTGTTTGAATAAAATTAATTCATTAGTTAGTTAGTAGATGGAATTAATAATTTTATAATTTACATAAAAATGAATTAAATGATCCTAATTATGATATAATAAAATTATTAATTTTTATGTAAATTATAAAATTATTAATTCCATCTACTAACTAACTAACGAATTAATTTTATTCAAACAATTTTCACTACATAAATATATGCAAATAATAGGGGGGAAATAAGTTCAATCCAGCGACTGACACCCTTTCTAACTAAAAAATAAACAACAACATATGCAAATAATAAATAAAATATTTATCAATATTCAAATTTTATTTTTAGCTGCAATATTTTAAGTCTAAAAAATTCTTATTTTTTACTTTACTAGAATATCTTGTTCTTTACTTTTCCAGGTTGAATTTCTTGTCCTTTACTTTTTCAGGTTTAATAAAATCTTAATATTACTTTTCATGCGCGCATTTTTCCATATAGTCCATGATTTTTCCAGGCATTGCTATTGTATTTATTATTTACCTTTAAAAAAAATCTCCTTCAGACGATTTTTTTCTTTTTTTTTTTGTAAATAAATATATATTTATTATCATTATTATTCCAAGTTCGTTGTTAATATTATATATATAAATACACGCAAAGAAAAATACAGGAATAATCGACAATGTTGTCTGTTTTTCTAAAAAAAAATATTTCTCTTTCATTCCCTGAACAAATGAGATAAATGAATAATAAAATAAAAATTCAACAATCTTTAAACTATTTTCAGTATTTCCGAGTCAGTTTAAATAAAGTTGTGTTGTTTTTTCTTTCATTTCTTCTAAAATAAAATAAAATAAAAACTAAACCTTTTATTTTATCCAAGTTTCATTGTCATCAAAATTTTAAGTGACGTCTGCTTGTATCCTTTTTTTTTAATTTACCTTTAAAAATCTTTAAACTATTTTCAGTATTTCCTAGTAAGTTTAAATAAAGTTGTGTTGTTTTTTCTTTCATTTCTTCTAATAAAATAAAATAAAAACTAAACCTTTTATTTTATCCATTTTTTTTCTGGCTTCTTCTGATTGTCTCTGCCACTCTCACTAGTATTTTCTTCTTTTTAGTCTTTTAAGTTCACATGTATTATTCGACTTATTTACTTCCGAAACTAGGCAAGCAGGTTCACTGCTGCTGATGATAATATGGACAAGACACGATCTCACAGCAGCAGCAGCTCTAAGAGTAGTAGTTATAATAATAACTTGGAACCGGCAAATTATTAGCATATTAATAATTCGATTTTCATCGGTTTTTAATTTTAAAAAAAGACATTACACGCGATTGAACCTAAAATCTTTCCACCAATCCCGGCTCTATACCCGTTACGGTAACATAACATTTTCAATTTAATTTCGAATCACAGTAGTTGTTATGAAATAACTACATTTTTCATCAAATGTGATGACGAAAAATTTGAGTTCATTCAAAGAATATGTATATCATAAAATTCACTAATATTTTTAATCGATAAATTCACCATTTTTTGCTATAAAATCATAAGGAGAGTTAAAAAAAAATTAGTTATTAAAAAAAAGTTTGGTTTTTTAATTATAAAAAAAAACGATACACGGGATTGAACCTGAAATCTTTCCACCAACCCTCGGTACTCTAACCGTTACGCTAACATGTCATATTGGCAAAATCGCAGTAAAAAATATTTATATACAAAAAAAAGTTATGCAAAATAAAAAAAAAGCGTTAGTCACTTATGTATGTACTTACTTTCCTGTTTGTGAACCCACATATTTTGTTGTAACTTTTTTTCTACTGAACCAATTTTCGAAACTTTTATTTTCAAAATGTAGCTAATGAGGTGTTCTATCCAACTATATAACCTGCTTAAAATTTGGTTGCGAACGGAATTAGTGGTGGGGGTTTGAATGTGTCTCGATTCATTCAATTTCGGACTTAAGCATATATTCAACCACTACTGTGGTTGAATGATTATATTTCTGTTTGTCCCACTTTTTCTTGGAAATTACTGGGCCAATCTGGCTGAAATTTAGTATGCACCTTTGTTATGATAATGCGCAACAAACTAAGTATTATGATATCTGTTTGATGCACAATTACAGATTAATAGCGATTAGTATTTCATGCAAAAAAAAAAAAAGCACAAATTTAACCATATTCAATCATCAATTTGCATAAAGTACTCATTCTAAGTCAATGTTTTTTTTAACAGGCGAAAAAATTTAGTTATTATTAAACATTTTAAATTAATTTTTTTTAAACAACAACATGTTAATGAAGTGCACATATCCTAAAAGTCTTTGTACCTCCAGAGTTTTAAGCAAAAAGATTTTCTTTTTATTTCGAGAGAACTAATACTAAAAATACAATCACGAATTGTTTAAGACTTTTACCCAGTCATGGCTGATGAAACAAGTGCATGCTATCCTCATGGATTAAATAAACGGTTCCATTCAAAATTTCATGCAGATTACCCAGTTTAACAGAAAAATTTGCCTGAATTCAACAAGACATATCTGAAGATCGAAGGTTACACCAATCAAAACCTTGTGAAAATAACACTCAAGATAAGAACAGTAGTCGGAATAATAATCCAAATACAGTTTGTTTGTATTGTTATTCATTAGACTACCGTTCTCATCTTGAGTGTGATTTTCACAACGTTTCCGTCGATATAACCTCCAACCTTCTTCAAGTGTATCTTGTCGAACTCGGGAAGGTTTCTCTCAAATCTGGAATTTGGACGGAATTCCCGAGTTTGACAGAAACATTTGAGAGTTCAACAAGATACAGATGCACATGAAGAAGGTCAGAGGTTATATCGACCGAAACGTTGTGAAAATCACACTCAAGATGAGAACAGTAGTCCGATGAATAGATACAAATGACCAATCCTACAGTTTGTTTGTTTTGTTGTTTTATAATTTACTAAGGAGTCGCCATTTAAAGCTAGAAGCCACTCAATGATAAAGGTTAATGAGATAGATATTTTCATACTTGAATAATGAATAAATTAATAACATTTGATATCTTATGAGAACGATTTTTGACAAATGTTAAACATTAGATTTGAAAATTACCATGTTGTAGCCCTTGAGGAAGCAATCTTTTTGCAATGTGTGATTGTAAAGAAGCAACCAAGAAATGTGTTGAAGCATGCAAGTTTAAAACTAAAATCAGATGTAATGATTGTTTTTAAGAATAAAATAAAATGAAGGAATATAAAATTATTTCATCTTATTCTTATTTTAAGAGATTTTTTTAAAAGAAAATATTATTTTGTATTTTACAAAAATAAATTGTTTTTTTTTCTTTTTAAAAAAAGTATAAGAAATGCTTACAATATGGTAAGCCAATCTCCAGTTGTGGCACCCGTAGATGCCTGGGTTAAATGTTCAAAATTGTTATCATTGAGTAAGCGCATGGCTTCATTTTGAGCAGCTTCCATCCATTCAGCGATGTCTCCAGCTTCAATGGTGTCACCTAGCATAAAAAGAGACACAAACATTTCACAAATCATTTTCAAACATTCAGCAGAAACATTTTTGTTCAGATTTAAAAAGATGATTAAAATAATTTTGAAAATTTTAGAAAACCAAGTATAATTTTTTATTAAACGAAAAGTAAAAGTCAAATGGAAAGGAGAGGGTTAGTAGTAGAAGGAGTCCATGTGTATGGGTGGAGACCAAAGTTTAGGAAGTCATGTTGGAAGAGAAAAGAGTACAAGTATGTGTGTGGAAGTTAGGGTCCGACAGTAGCCGAGATGGATTCTACAAAGCCACTATTTATTAATCCATGGAGTATTGCTGCGACATTTAGTCTGGTACATCAGCTGTTAGTCTCTCCACATCTTAGACAGGGTCCAAAAAATAAAAAAAAAAAGCTTTTAATTTTATAGGTCCCACACTGTAGCAAGCCCCATTGCTGCAATGTTGCAGCCCTATGCTCATTTCACAAATACTTTAATAGAATGTACTCTGCTCCACTTGTGCTCTCTCAATCTAAATACACCTGACAGTCAGTAAAATCTCATGTCTTCACTACGGGGGTGCCCAGATGCAAAAAACTTTCTACTCTAATAGATTCTTTCCTTTGGAATTCCCTCAACTGTATTATATTGCCCAGTCGTAAAAAAATGGGACTTGAGTGCCATCAGCCAGAAGCGAAACCAAACGCAAAATTTTGTAAGCAAAAAAAAAAAAAAAAAAAATTGACACATGCTGGGCACGAACTTGCATAACTTAAGTTAAAGCGAATGCGTTACTGATGGGCCTAGGGAGGACACAAATGTTATAACGTCACAAGTTTAGCTTTTTAAAATGAAAGAACATAGCGATGGTTCGCAAACCATGCCAAAAGTAAGGTTTTTATCTGTCCCTCGCCTCTTCAAACAAAACATTTCTACAAGAAATAATTAATTTTTCTAATATTTTGATATTTTTTGTCTGAGAGACCAGTCTTTCCAATGATACTGCATTCATGTCTGTACGACGTGGATGACAAAGTTTGTAGCAGACATACAAACACAGACGCTTGCCCTTTATATAATAAATATACTTATTCAAGTATTTTGAGTAATGTAGTTTTAGAATACATACAATTATGGGTTTTCTGTCGAAAACAAAGCAGAACATCAATTCCAACTTTATTATAAAGAGAAGATAAATTGATGCAATTCAAATGTTTAAAAGAAAAAAAAAAAAGATTATCTTACCATCATAAACAACTGGAGATTTTTGTCGGAAGAAAACTAAAGCTGGTAATTTTTTAACGCCATATTTTGCTCCAAATGTTGACGTTTGCATTTTTCCATAACGACAATCTAAAACAAATTATACAAGAAAAGAACTTTTTATAAAAGAAAAAAAAACATTGCTACAAGTCAAATTTACTTTAATAGTTTTTCCTGAAAATGGAGACCAACTGCAACACAAACCAACTGCAACACATTACCAGTTAAGACTCAATGAGACTTCTTGGTTTCTCTTTCTCATCAAATATTTTTTTTACTTCATACATAAGGTCCATTGCTCTTTTTGCTTCTTGTAAAATCGGTTCTCAAAATACTTTCTCACATCTGATGCTATTTTCTATCTCTAAATCTATCATCAGACCATGTGTGGAGTACTGTTGTTATATTTGGGTTGGTGGACCTCTATCAAGAATCCTCAAATGGGATAAGTACAGAAACATATCTGTAATTTGATTGGCCATATCCTTTCCAGTAACTTTTTCCAAGAACTGCAGAATTGTGACACTCTTCATGCTAGCCGTTTTCCTCCTAACCGACAGTCTTGGTTTTTTCAAGACTAAGGTCAATAAGCATCTTCTGTCTTTATAATCTTTTCTGTTCTTGTTAGCTCTTTACATGAAATGACTTCACGCCATATCTGAAGCGATTTCCATGAAAAAATTACAAATCAAATCGGCAAGTGACAAGCCTTGAAATAATCTTTTAACAAATTATAAGATGCCATAAATATTTTTGTATCGAAGATGTACGGTTATTTTTAGAAGAATTACTGTCTGAAAAGCTTTCAGGTTTGATGTTTTATCTCAGATTTTCAAGTGTTTAGTAGAATGAATGGCTTTGGCCAAAACTACCCACACTAAGCTATAACTTTATACTATAGTAAAGATTTGGACAGTAAACTGAGTAATATCTATAAGCGCCACAAACAGAACTTATGTTACAATATATTAACTGAAAGATTGGAAAGAAATAAGTACCTTCAAGGAATAAAAGATCTGCTTTGAGTAATTTTTGCATTTCAAACAAAGCTGATTGAAATTCTTCATCTGCATCAGCATCTAAAATATAAAACGCAAAAGATGTAAAAAAAAAAAATAAATAAATAAATAAAAAAAATGGAAATATTTTTTAATACGATGCTTACTTCAACTGATAGCATTAAATCTAATATATAAATTAAAAAAAAATATATATATGTTCTTTCTACAAAATGAATATTTGACTTTAATTTCTCGGTTTTGTTGTTTATTTTTGTTGGTAAGATGATAAAAGGAAGATAAAGAGAACAGATATTTTTTAAAAATTTGAAAGTCTTGTCTCATGCGAAAAATAGTCACCAATAATCAGGCTTGTAGGCCAGTCAAAATGCTTTCGGGGTCAGATCCAGTCTGCAGGTTGCCGATCCTTGTATAGTGATCCAAAATGAACAAAATGGCTAAGAAAATTTGCTTTCCAGATAGTTACAAGCCATGAGACTATGCTATGATAGACGGTCTCCAAAGACAAATTATTTAAGATGCTCTGAAAAGATATCAATTCCTCAGAGCACATGCAATAAATACCTTTGAAGTAGCATTCAAAATGCACAAATACCCTCTAACATTTAAGTGATAACAATAGATAACATTTTACACCAAACAAAATTCAAGAATATCTAAAACTTTATGGTGTCTTTCAAGGAAAATTAGCCGATTTGCGCAAGAATTACAGACATAAACCTGATAACTGAATTCTGGTAAGTATGAAAATAAAATTCTTTTAAAATGCGGTTTTTACTTTAAGTCACGTATTAATTTATTTACACAATTATTTTTCTTTTTACACTTTCACCCAATCACCCCTACCCAAATACTATTGTTAAAATTTATTATTGGAATTTATTGTTGTCAATTCCCAGCTTGTGATTCACTTGCTAAATTTACATAAAATAAACGCATTCTCCAATTTTGAATTTAACGTTTCCCCATATTCCTTTTTGCAAACAAAAAAAAAACCTGCTGATGCCATTCCATTTTTAAGTATACTTTTCAAATAGTCATACAAATACATGCACCACCTAGTGTCGAATGTTAGCAAAAGAGGTAGACAATTTCCATCCAAATCAAGTCAGGGATGACTTGAGGAAATTTAGCAGAGTTGCTCAAGAATTACATATGTTAAATTTGTCAACTAAATTCTTTAAGTTAGAGGGGAACCTATCACCATACTTTCTCTTAAACAAACAATTGCACTTATATTAAGTAGAATACTTAATATTATCAGTTGGGGGGGGGTAATAGAAAGTAGACGTGTTGTGGAAGCATTGTCGGCAGCTCCCCTAACTCTCGCTTCTCCTAATTTGTCTTTCAGTCTTCGTTTAGAACCAGTGATTTTTCTGACAAAGGGAGAAGAAAAAGCTGTATTCAGAATTTTTGAGTTAGCAGTAGTCTGAGATGTTGGAAAATTTGTTTCTATTTCTATCCTTATAACCATGTAACTAGCAAGGGTGCTAGAGGTAAACGCTTTTCTGGGCTGCTGTTATCCGCCTGATAGACAGGGACTCTAACTTTGGACTAACCACTAAGGAGGCCGTCCTATCAGCAAGTACAAAGTACTGGGGCTACTGTATTGTCATTTGGTGAATGGATTCTGGACCAAGCAGTAGCTTCTGGTGGGGCTTCCTGATGCCATATTAGTGGGTAATTGTTACAGCTTTACCTTATCATGGGTTACAAAAAAAGAACAAAATTTCTTCACTTCTTTTTCTTCCTTACTTTTCCTCTCTACCCCACTCTAACCAAGTCTGTTGACCTATTTCACAAATCTTAAATCTCCATCATAAAAAGTCTCCAGAAAGAATATACGATTAAACCCAGAACTCCTATTACAAATGTAAAGCTCCACTACCAGGTCTCCTTCTCTAACATCAGGGGTCTACGTTCTAATCTTCCAGAGGTTGAAATCTAATTACAGGAGACCAAACCAAACCTATTCTTTCTAACCAAAATGACACTGGACTGACTATTTCCCTAGATAAGTTCGTAATCAAAGGATATTCTAATTTAACATCCAAATCTGACCCCCCCCTCCCAAGATCGCTATGGATATGAAATATGTGCCTACATTAAAGATGGCTTCCCATGTGGTAGGGACATCTCCAGAAGAAGACCCTAAATTGCCCTATATGTGCTTTCAGATTGCAATTACTCACATCATTGCATTTATATTTGCCCTCTATCACCCCCCCCCATAACAGTGGAGTTACTATCTTTACGAGCATTAAGAGGTCTTGCTACAATTCCTTTCCTTATTAAAGAAAATTGACCACATCCTGTCTGCTCATCCTTCGACTAACATTCACATCTGTGAGGACTCCAATGTTCACAATGTGGAATGGTTAGCCCACTCAAAGAAGACAGATAATGAAGGAAGGTTCTGTCACAATTTCTCTATTACTTATGACTTAACTGAGATTGTCCACAAACCCATTCATGTGACTGACACTGATGGTCAAGTCTCCTAGACCTTTTTCTCATACCTTGCCCTGAGCTATGTTCATCTTCCGTTCTGTCCCCACTGGGATCTTCCGACCACTCGGTTGTTTCCATTAAGATAAGAACAAAACATAATAGGTCTTCCGACATACCTCAGTATATTAATACTCTATGGCTGACTGGGATAGCTTTCGCACGTTTATATCAGATCTACCTCTTCATTCCATGTTTAAAAAGAGTGTGTCCTTCATAGTATCAGACCTGACAGAATGGTTAATTATAGGTATAGACCGCTTCATACCCTCCAAAAAATTTCAGCAAAAACCTTAGTAGTTCTCTCCAGAATGTGCTGCTGCCATTGTGCACAGAAATTACTATTTCCATTGCTGCCAACATAAAGACTAAAGCCGCCTTTAGGATTGCCAACAACCACTATAAAAGAGTAATAAAGAAAGCGAGAGAGTTGTATGTTCAATTCCTCAAGTCTAAAGTAACTACGCAGCGGCTTGGTTCCCACCAATTTTGGCAAATAACAAACAGGGTCCTGAATAGAAGTGTGTACTCTAGCCCAACAATCATCAATGGACCTGAGGTAATCTTGTCAGCATTGGACAAAACCAAAAATTTTGCAGCTAATTCTATCCTATGTGATCAGGGCCGCCAATCCCTGTAATTCATCGGCTGAAAACATGTCATGCGACTCACAAATATGTGTGCGTGATGTTGATAACCTAGATTCCAGTAAAGCAACTGGTCCTGACAGCATTCCTATTACAGTGCTCAAAAAGCTTCAACCAAAACTAGCTCCCATACTTACAAAGTTATTTAAGCATTGTCTTAAGGAAAAATGCTTCCCAACACCCTGGAAAATCTAATGCGTATGTCCCGTATTTAAAAATTCTCCTGTGCATCATGAGTAAGTTGCTAGAATTTGAGTTAAATAATCTGTTGCCAAGGTCACTGGAAAAATGGTGCAATCGTTCTACCATTCTAGTAGACATCTTGCTGCTGATACAACTCTCTACCTCCATAAGAGCCAGGTACATCCTAGGATGAAGTACTGCTACTACATCAGGGCAGAAGCTGCTCAAAACACCCTATCCTGCCTTAATAGAGTTCAAAATAGATTTCTTAATCTAGTAGGGGAGGACTTTTTCTCTACCCGGCAACCTCTTTCCCACAGAAGGGATGTTGCGTACCTGTCTCTGCTTTATCATTATTTTCATGGCAAATGATTGTTTGAGCTCCAATCTATGGTCTCCCCCTGGCCTGACTTTCATGGAAAACACTCGTCCAGCTGAACCACTATCAATAATTTCCCCCACTCTTTATCTGTGCCTAAAACTATATGTAGATTCCATGAACAAAGCTTTCTTAGAACTGCACACTTGTGGAACTCTCTTCTGTTTCCCTGCTTTCTAACTGACTACAATATTGTCATTTTCAAGTCCAACATGAACAAGTTCTTGATGAGCCATCCCCTTAATTAATCCAATTTACCACTAACGATTACTACGATATCAGCCCGCTGACTACCTACACTCATTGATCCTTATCCTCGAGTGGCCCCCGGTCCTTGATAAGTGGTGACTCCTTTGTAAAAAAAAAAGAAAAAAAACCCATTGAATCCTTTCACTCCGATAGGTTCAAACAAGTAGTCATCGATGTGAAAAAGTCTGCAGCTCAAAGTATCAATGCTGATGTGCCTCAGGGATCCATCCTGGGACTAACTCTCTTCCTTATCTTCATCAATTTCTCAAATCACATTCTAAGTTCATGCATGGACATATACATAGATGACACTACGATCTAAGGCAACATTTTAAAAGTCAACAATGACCAAGATCTCTCTGGTTTCTTTCTCAAACCTTGAGCATGTAGTGCAACGAGGTAAAAAGTGGCTGGTTAATTTTAATGCATCCAAAACCAAGCTTTTATCTTTTTACCATAAACATTCTGATTCTCACTTGCCCCCCATGTGATGTGAATGACTTATCTAAAAGAGGCTCCCTGCTTTAACAAGCTCCTGTTTCGATAAACTTCAAGGGTCTGACCTTTACTCCTGACCTGAAATGAAAGACTTAAAACAAATCTGTTGGGAAGGTTGCTGGAAAAATGGTTGCATCATTTTATCACTCCAGTACAGCACAATCATATTGACACACCAGTTCATGCCAGATCACCAAAGTTAAACAACGTTGAGCCTGGCCAGTACCAGATGGGTGACCATTTGGGATGGCTAAACGCTGTATGTAAGGTTGGGCAAAGGGCCAGCACTCTCATCCCGAAAAAAGAACTCCTCGCTACAAAAGCATCTATCTGTAGATTTAACCCTCAGTAAGTTAAGGCTGTCGGAGGTTTGGATCCCTCAGGAGAGACAAGCCATAAAAGCCTTTGTGCGTACTTGCATTGTATGTAAAAATAATAAATGCTCTGCCTTGTAAGGCACCTGCAGGGTCACTATTGCCTGCTCATAGGGTGAACAAGTTGGTGTGGATTTCACCGGTCAATTTTCCATAAAAGTTAGAGGGGTAGAAGTCAAATGTACGTATTAATCTTTACATGTAGGAGTTTGCAATTCACTTAGAATTATTGCTCTACACGAGCACCTGCTCTTTCATGCTGGTCTTTGTTAGGTTTACCAATTTATTTGATATCCCTACACATGTGTATTCCGATAACGCAAAATCCTTTGTTGCGTCCGGAATATTGTTGTCGAATGTGCTGACCTGAAGGAACAATTTAAATCCGTTCACATCATCCATCGAATAATTCCCCTTTACTCTGCCTAGCAAGGAGCCTGAGAGAGACTAATTAAAATTGTCAAGCAATGTTTGAGGAAACTATTGGGCAGAAGAAAATTGGATTATTTTGAATTTCTGACTACACTTTCTGATGTGCAAAAGGCAATAAATGACAGACCCCTAACTTATATTGATTCTGCCGACAGAGGCTTTAGTATTTTAACTCCAAATCATTTTCTTCAAACAGGCTATCAACCTCATTTGCTTATTAATAATTATGATTCTGAATTATGTCCTGACCCCCCAAATAGAACTGCCTTGTTACATTCCCTCAAAATGAGGAATAAATTTGTTGAAAAATCCAATCATATCTGGCATAATGAGTACCCTTGTCATTAAGACAAGTCGATGCCAAAATTGGGAGCAATTGTGCCCCCCAAGTTATCTGTTGAAAAAATAATACTTATTAAGTATCCCAAAAAATCCAGACGATTTTGGAATCTATGTAAAATAGTTAAATTAACAATTAAAGTGACAATAATGTTCATTCCGCGGTGGTTCTTAAGGATGAGTGTCCATTCCTTAAAAAATCTTGTGCCCTTGAAAATTAAGAGTAATGATGATATTGTATCAACAGAGTTTATAGAAGAAGGAGGTCCTTTTTTCTGTCCAACCTGTTCAGTTCCTAATAATGGAACATCACCCATAGTGTGCTGCGATTCCTGTGACAGCTGGTACCATTTCAGCTGCGTAGGAGTTAATCAGCAAGATTAACTTAGAGGAGTGGCTTTGTTATAATTGTAAAGATGAAGCTCCGCAGGTTATTCTATATGGTGAAAATTAGCTAATGTCTGGATGCGTGAGAATTTCGAAATTTAAACGGAAAATTGACAGCAGACAGTGCCAGGTATATTAGTATTAAGAAGTTTAACTGAATTAAAGTTATAATTGTTGAATCTCAATTTGAATTGTCAACAAACGAACATATTAAAGTTAAGTTTAACTGAACGAAAACATATTGAAATTATAAATTTGTCTTATGTTTATTGGATTAACTTGCTATTTGTCATTTATCCGACCGTATTATTAAATTTGTATTGGGAAAAAGTAATGATTATCCATTACTTTTTTTCCCCTCTCCTTGGCAGTGTGTGAGAAATGCCATATACAGTTGCCATCTTTCTTGTTTTGTTTGGCCGCCCACGCAGTTTAGTGGTTGGCCGTCATTGGTTAATTTTGAATGTCTCAGGTGATTTGCTTGGCGTGCTTTTTGTATCATGCTTTTACTTTGAGTCCACGCAGAGACTCGTCAATGGATGGACTCCAAACACAGCGGCTCCTACACTGGGGGGAGCCAGGACAATTCCTTCACATTGTATCACCAAACAGTTGGTGAACAAGGAACCACACCTCTACAAGCAGAGACAACTTTATACTGCTGAAACTATCCAAATTAAGGATGACATTCAAAAACAGTTCTTCGTGTTTATTTACCAAATATTGGATCTTATCTGAATTCATCTAGAGTCCCAAATGACTCACATTATGCCTAATTATAGGCGCCAATATTCCCGCCGAGTTTACCATGAACATTCATGAATCCTTTCGAGGAACAAAGAACTAACATTCCGACATTAGGAGTTCATACTACTGGCTCCATGCGTATGGAGGCAAAACAGGCCACCGTTTTGCAAACGGACAATACCAGAACCAATAAACTTTCATTGCTGTTATATTGGAATAAATTTTGAGTTTGAAAGGTATGGCTTTTGTATTTGTGGATTCTTTTACCTCTACAGGGAGTAAATTGGGATGCGAGTAATAATTTCTTACATATCCTCATCTCCATAGTTGTTATTTCATCATGTTTTGGCCACCTATTCCTCTGACCTTCTTCAGGTGGTTTATAGGAGGGAAATGTTGTGCATTTCTCTCCTAATAATTACTTAAATAAACAAAGGCCAAACGATAATGCTTTTAACAAAACAATAATAAAGGGTTTATTTAGAAAAGGCGAGATTGTATCTCAGACTGAAGAGAAAGAAGGAAAGTGTAAATGTCTGAAGGTGTCGTCTGCCATCAGACTGCAGTAATCAACAAGTAGCAGTGGGAGGGGTGAGTAAGAGAGGTCTGTATAGGTCGCTTGCTGGCGTCTCTCTGGCGATCGCAGCTGAGATCCCAAAGGGCTAAAAATAGTCCTTAAGGGGACAGCTCAAATCAATGCACCCTGCCAATGGATTGGTCAGTGTGGCCGAATCACTCTGGCACCAGGCATTGATCCGCTTATAGTAAATAGTTTGTTAGCTGCTACATCACCCCCTGCTTAGGTGAAAAACCGATGAAGAAAAATAAAAAGGTAGCAGTCTTTAAAAAAATACAGAACACAAGGCAACGTAATGTCTGGAAGTTTATGTTACAGAAGAAAGAATATATAAAGGGATAATGAGAATAGAAAGTTCCAGCTAAAATTTTTTTTTTTTTTTAAATAAACCGAATTTAAAGGGGTTTAAATATACAAAGTTTTTGCATAATTTTTTGGGCCAATGTACACAGCGGCCATTACGTATAGTAGTGACATAGTTGTCATTTTCAGTATTCACTTCAAGTGTATGCTGTGTGAATGTAGGTGGGATATGTGTGTCTTGTGTTTCTGAGTCAAGAAAAGCTCTTTTAACTTTGTCAATGGATACTGTTTCTTTTTTGCCCCTAATATCCAAGATGAAAAGTTTATAAGTGCACGATAACACGCGATAAGGACCAGTATAAGGTGGTGTTAGAGGGACTTTCACACAGTCTTTTCTAAGAAACACATGTGTCCATGAAGAAATGTCTTTGGGGACCGAAGATTTTATGGTCTGCTCCCTAGGTTTCATGGGTGGGAGCTTACTAAAGTAAGCTTGCAGTCTGTTTATAAACAGAGCTGGATCTGACAATCTTAGTTCTATCGGGATCAGCATCTGACCTGGCAGTGATAGAGGTACTCCATAGACAAGTTCGGCTGAAGAGTATCCCAGGTCCTCTTTGATAGCTGCACAACAGCCAAGAAGGACAACAGGTATGTATTCGCTCCATTGCTGTTGGTCAGGGTAAGCGCGTAAGGCAGCTTTCAATTGTCGATGGAAGTGGTCTATCATCCTGTTCGAAGCTGGGTGATAGCATGTTGTTCGAATACGTTTGATCCCTAAAATCCTGGAAAGTTCCTGGAACAGGTGGGATTAAAACTGTTCACAGTCTGTGGTAATTTTTGTGGGGACTCCATAGCGCGATATCCAGCCTGATATAAGGGCTCGCGCTACAGATTAAGCCAAAATGTCCTTAAGGGAAATAGCTTCAGGCCACCATGTGAAATGGTCTATGCAGGTCAGAAGATAAGTAAATCCCTGGCTGACTGGCCATAGTCCAACCAGATCGATGTGAACATGGCTGAACCGAGCATCTAGGGTGCTGAATGTTCCCAGGGGTGCACGGATATGATTGTGCACCTTCGACTTCTGACAGGAAATGCAGGAACGTGTCCAGACAGTGATGTCACGCCTCATATTAGGCCAGAAAAATCTAGCTGTAATCAGCTTCACTGTGGCTTTATGACCGGGGTGTGCCAGATTGTGTAGTGTGTCAAAGACAGCTCTACGATGAGCCATGGCAACAAACGGTCTAGGTGAATCTGTTGAAATGTCACATATGATCTGCATGTCCGAAGTAGGCACGGGCAGATATGCGAATTTGCAAGTTGCGAATTCAGGTGATGACAGATCCAATGTGTCCAGACTTTGCTGGTCTAAGGCCATTTGTTGTAAATCGATATCTGAAGGTGAGGACAGAGAATTAATTGAGAAATGGGATAAAGCGTCTGCCGCAGTGTTCTGTCTCCCAGAGATATGTCGGATATCGCTGGTAAATTGCAAAACAAAATCCAAGTGACAAGTTTCGCAAGATGAATATTTGTCCGGCTTAGCACGCAGTGCGAATGTAAGCGGATGGTGATCAGTGTAGATCACAAATTTTCGGCCCTCGAGTGAATGCTGAAAGTGTTTCACTGCGAGGTACATAGCCAGGAGTTCGCGGCCAAACGTGCTGTAACATTGTTCTGCCGGTTTCAGCTGCCTCAAAAAATATGCGAGGGGTTGTAGTTGTTGTTGGTGCTATTGTTGCAACACTGCACCTACAGCTGTGTCTGACGCATTTGCAACCAGTGAAAACTGGGCATCAGGCATAGGATGTGCAAGTAATGTGTGTGTTGCTAGTTTCTCCTTCACTTCTTTAAAGGCTTTCAGCTGAATATCATTTAGTGAAATCTGATCATTTTTCTTCTTCCTGTTACGTAACAAGTCAGAAAGAGGAGACAAGAGATCCGCACAGTGTGGGATGAAACGCCTGTAGTAATTTAGCAGGCCGAGGAAGTGCCTTAGTTGGCGAAGTGAAGTGGGTGATTTAAAGTCTTGTAGAGCCTTAACCTTTTCAGGTAAGGAAGATATACCCTCTGGGCTGATGATGTGGCCCAGGAAAACTAACTCTGAAGCACCAAAAACACATTTACCAGGGTTAATTCTAACCTGGTACTGTTCAAACCGTTCGAACAGTAGGCGGAGGTGAGTGACATGTTACTCAGGTGAGGCACTTGCCACTAGAATGTCATCTATGTAGTTATAGACAAAGTCTAAATCACACACTACTTCGTCCATGAAGCGTTGAAAGGTACTAGCCGCGTTTCGCAAACCAAGAGGCATAGTTAAAAATTCAAACACTCCAAACGGAGTTGTTACAGCAGTTTTCGGGATGTCGGCTGGATTCACTGGAATCTGATGGTATGCCTTAACCAAATCTAGTTTGGAGAAGGTCTTACAACCGTGCAGTGAAGAAGCGAAGTCCTGTATGTGTGGGATTGGGTAATGATCGGGTAGTCCCCAGTCAGACGCCAATCTCCGGAATGTTTCGGGACCATATGCAAAGAGGAAGCCCATGGACTGGACGAGGGACGTATGATTCCGAGTGTCAGCATATGGTGGAACTCTGCCTTCGCTCCTTTAAGTCTGTCAGCAGGGAGGCGTCGGGGTCGTGAGAATACAAGAGCACCTGTGATCTCAATATGGTCAGCTGTTGAGTGAGGTGGTTCACTCATAACAAAATTCAAGTTAGTTAACTCCAGGTAGGAGTTTAATAATGTATGATATGGATCATCGGCAGAAGTAATGAAAAATACAGGGCCGATAGATGTGAAGTTCAATTTTGAACCCTTGACGGAAAGTTCCATATTAGCATCTATCAGCTGTTGTTTGCGTATGTCAACTAATAGGTTGAAGTGATGCAGAAAGTCCGCACCTATAATGGGATAGGACAAAGCAGCTATCATAAAAACCCACATAAAGTCTCTACGTAATTCCAAGTCAAGGGAACGAGAAATTTGACCATACGTGGGAATAGACGAGTGATTTACCGCTTGCAGTGTGATGGGTGAAACTGGCGGCTTCTCGGTGAGGAGTTTCAATGGCCAAATGCTGCAAGCTGCTCCTGTATCAACCAAACAACGCGCTTGGGATAAGGAGTCAGTGATAAAATAGGCACGGTTGTGGGAGGTCTGTGGAGAATGTGCCGTGCTCAGTTCTCCAGACGATAGTTTCCCTGGTTCAAATACAAACGGCATTGTACAGCACCGTGTGTCCTTGCCAAAACAACTATGATAAAAGCATAGTCCTTGCTTGCTAGAGTGACGGCAAACAACACTTGTACCAGCGTCTGGGTGATTGTGATCTGGCCACACTCAGCTTCCTCACCTCTCTGGTAAGCCACTCGAGAGCATCAAGTATAGCCAATAGCTTCTTGACTTGTGTCCCTAACTTTGGCTGAGAGCGTAGAGACTTCAGTCGAAGTTTGGGGGATAGCTGCGGTGGTAGGATCCTTGGTAAAGTCCATAACTTTATCTACCGATGCCACTACAACGTTGACAGAGTTTTTTTCCAACATAGGAGCTAAAATGGCTTTCACCTGTGCCGGCAGCCTCGTAAAGAAAAGCTGTTTTATAAGGGCACTGTCAGTGAGGACGTCTTCAGCTAACTCTCTCATTCGCCGGAGTAGCTCACTAGACAAACGGTCTCCCAAGAGTTCGTCGTGGATTAACGTTTGGATGCGTTTTTCTGCTGACACTGACGTCCGAAGCAGGACATCCCGTTTTGTTGAGTCATATGTGGAGTTAGGAGGGGTGTCAGTGATCAAGTCTTTGACCACTGACGTCAATGACGCAGGGAATGCACTAAATATCGGCAATTGCCGATGCTCTTTAACATTGTTTGCTGAAAAATACGGCTTGAGCTGAGCAAACCAAACTCGGACGTCACCCGCATAAGCAGGCAAGGTGGTAGACATTAGATTAATAAGTAAAATGAGATGGTTGCATATTCAAATCACGTCGGAGTCACCATTTTATAGGAGGGAAATGTTGTGCACTTCTCTCCTAATAATTACTTAAATAAACAAAGGCCAAAAATAGTCCTTAAGGGGACAGCTCAAATCAATGCACCCTGCCAACCGATTCATCAGTGTGGCTGAATCACTCTGGCACCGGGCATTGATCTGCTTATAGTAAATAGTTTGTTATCTGCTACACATTAACCAGAGGAATAGTTGGCCTGAACGTCATGAAACAACTATGAAGACGAGGATAACAGTCCATAAATAAATAAATAAATAAACGCTATTTGTTATAAATGTTTTTTGACCACTTTTTTGTTTTGTAGTCTATACTGCGAAAATTACCCATTGATAAGTATCAAACAGGTTTTAGTTAATAAAAAAATAATAAAATAAAATAAAAAAGTAAGTTATACAGCAAATTTAATTGCGTATGCGAAATGCTGACTAAACAAGTGGGCCAGGAAAATAAACATTGACAATATAATTTTTGTTAAATGCCCCCCCCCCCATTTATTTATTTGATATATATAAGTAAAATAATTCCTTTCTCCACAATTTGCTAAACGTATCCACACTGGAAAGGGCTTGCGCTTTATTTTTTATTTTTTAATTTAATGATGACTTTTTTCTTTTGCACTCCCTCAGTCCCTCCCTCACCTCACCCTTTCTCCTCATAGCATTTAACAGCAGAAGTTTGGGAAGACAAACACCTGCTTTTCTAGGGAAAATACGACTTTTAAATAATATTTAAGTAAAAATTTTGAATATAAAGAAAATTTCAAAACAATTTATAAACGTGGCTGTAGGAAAATGTTATCACAATACTAAAACGAAACAATTCATTCATACGGAGCCCTCATTTTTTTTGTTGTTGTTGTTGGGGGGGGGGTAATTAGTAAAGAATTCAGGATCAGTTTTACCTAAATAAATACGATAAATAGTAATTCATAAAAAATTTCGTTCCGTTTGTTTGGGCATCGCGATTAAAAGAAATTGCTTTATAATATATAGAAAGATTTGTTTATGGAAGAAAAAAAGAGTTAAAAATGTAAACAAAAAAAATAAACATCATTCATTACTTATGAAATAGGGAAAATGATTTCAGTTCATTTATAGTATATTTATTTATTTTTTTAGAATTGGTCTAAAACAATTTTTTTTAAAAGTAAATTGTTTATTTTATGTTAATACTATAGAAAATCATCCAAATAATATTTAGAAATGTATATTAAAAAAAAAAAAAGTCAGCAATAATTTAAAGTAAAGATTATTCTCAATATCACTTCAGTGACACTTCACCGAGAAGAGGGAAATATTTTATTCCAGTATTGTTTTCAATTATATAATTTTCAATTAAAAATTAATTTATAAGCAATTTTTTGCATCCATTTAACAGAAAAATAAACTTCCCGCAAATCTGGATAATTTTAAAACAAGGACACGTGTTGTTAGTTGCAAAATGAAATTGCATTTCATTCCGACAAAAGGGAGGCAACTATTTTCTTGCATTGAAAAAAAAAAAAACAATTCCCAAGAGATATTTTCATCTTTTCTTTTTTTTTTTTTTTTTAAAGGACTCATTTAAAATGAATGGCTATATTTCTTAAAAGTTATTGCTAAAAAAATATATAAATGACTACATATTTATATAAACAAAACATTGCAAAGGTTGACGTATTGGGTCATGTAGGACATTTCCCGGTGGGAGCGCTTCCGGAAATAAACATCTTGCTCACTACGAAGGTAATACCTGGGAGGATGATCCCCCCAGAACGAATTCCACTGTGATATAAGTCAGACGATTTGTGATAGTAAAATCGGGTTTCAGGCCTTGTACTTTTAAAAAGTATAATTTTTTAAAAGAAATTAAAAATGAAAGCGAATCATTTCCATTTTGTTTTGTTTTTTTGTTTTCAAATTAATCAAATTAATATTATTTGTAATACTTAAAATATAAAACGATAAAAATAATGTTTCATTCGTTGCTTTTACCAATTATTAAAAAACAGTTTTTTGTGCTTATGCAAAATACGGACCGTGCTGAAATAATAACATTACGATTTAGAAAGCCATTAGCATGGAGAGGGTAGGTTGTTAACTATTCTGTACTTTCACGTAACGAATTATTCAACAACAACAACAAAAACGTACAAATTGAGTTTTCAACTTGAACATCCTATCTAAAAAATAAAATAACACGGTGCGGTGTGTATTCTGCATAAGCACACTCATTTTTTTTTTTTTTTGGAATCAATTAAATTTGGACGTAAACTTAAAAAAAAAAATGTTAAATATTCAAAATATTTAAAAATAAATTATTTCGCCATTTTCATGCAAGTATTAAAAAAAAAATTAACACATCTGAATGAATGAAAAAAAAATCATTAAAAATGATCAAACAAAAATAATATGACGCGGTTGTTGGCGCGTTCACAAAAATGGTCGATCTTCACTTACACATCAATATTAAAGAATGCTGTGAAGTAATGAAACTATGCATGCTGTTCGGTGTTACCGTCTCAATTACTTTCAGGCCATCTTTGGGGGTGGCACTTGGCACTGACGAGAAGAATGAAGTCAGTAGAAGCAGCTTCGAAATTGGCGCTGCCATGTTGCTAAAGGATAACAAATGGTCGTCACATTTCACTACGGACGTTTTTTTTTAATCAGATTCGTCGTCAATTTCGTTTGCCAATCAGGCAATGTGCAAACTTTTTTTTCTCTCCGATCGCCAATCTCCTCTCTATTATTTCTATAAATATTGCGGATACCTGCACTCTGCGGTACAATCATAGGAAGCGTTAGTACTGTCACTAATATTTTATAAATAAATATGCTTATATAGATCAGCCCCCATGGCTGCTCATATTCGTATGGTGAAACAAGTTACGACAGCAGCCGACAGACGATGACACAAAATGAAACTCGAGTTCTTTAAAAGAAAAAACAAAACAAAAAATCTGTTTTTACTTATATATTTATAGTGCATTTATTTATATTTTTTATTTATTTATTTATTTGTAAATTATGACCTTTTATTTGTTTAAATTTTTTACAATCTCACTCGTATTTTGCCCCCCCCCGCCTCAAAAATTAGATTCTATCTTTGATAAAACATTCTGTTTTTCTTTATTATTATTATTTAAATAATTAAGATTTTAGAGTGGGGGGGTCACTTTCCTATATAAATTAAATGTAAAATGATTACTTATTTCCAGGCGAGTTAGCAGTCAATGACGATGTGTAACAAAATGTCTTTTTTTTTTATTTTAATTTCAATGTTTTGGATGAAAATTACAATTTGTTTGTATATATATATATATATATATATATATATATATATATATATATATATATATATATATATATATATATATATATATATATGAATGTGTGTATGTAACGTCCAAAACTAAGGACACAATTTTTAAACCTAATATTTGTTAGAAATAACAACTGTGAAAAAAAGCTGAAATTATGACAACTGGTAGTCGTTATCATCCATAATAACATACTAAATTTTTAATCATTTGCAAAGGATAGAAAAAGAATTATAACAATTTATTTATTTTCAAAATAGGAACGTCTAAAAGTAAGGGACAAAATTGAGAAAAACCAATTTAAAAAGCCAAAAAACTAATAAAAATACACATACAATCAATATTTAGTAAATGAGCCCTTGCCCTCAATGACAGCTGCACATCTTCGACTACAAGACCAAATCACTTCTTGACAATCCTCGATTCTAATTTTAGACCATTCATCTTGAAGCTTCACCCACAAATCCTCCGTGTTAGTGGGATTTCTTTCCATAACTTTCACTCCTAAGGTCTTCCAAAGATTTTCTATTGGATTTAAGTCAGGACTTTGTGGTGGCCAATCCATAATTTCAAAATCTTGCTCGCTAGGGTAACTCATTACCACCTTTGCCTTGTGATGCCATTATCTTGCATAAATGTAGTCCCATCGAAACTTGAATTCTGTATGATTGGCACAACATGATCTTGAACAAGGTTTTTATAGATTTGCGTGTTTACACGAGTTTGTAACTGGACAAGAGGCGTTGTACCTTGGCTAGAAAACATTCCAAATACCATGTCACTTTTGCCCCCAAACTTGACAGTTTTCTTAGTACACTTGGCACTTAATCTTTCACCAATACGTCTCTTTACATTGTTTTTTCTATCATTTCCAAATAAATTAAACTTGCTTTCATGACTGAAAAATACTTTTGTCCAAATTACATACCTGTTTGCAAACTCTAATCTCTTTTTCTTATTCTTCGAACTAACAAGTGTTTTCTTCCCTGTGGTTCGATTAAACAGCCATATTTCTTGCAGTCGTCCAGAAACAGTCTGTCTTGACACAGTAACACGTAAGGTACTATTCATAACCCTTTTAATTTTTGTGCAAGAGTTAAAACAGTTCTTTAATGACATATGTTGCATTATTCGATCTTCTCTTGCCAAAGTTTTACGGTGTCTGCCGGTTTTAAAAGCACTATTTTTCCAGTATCATTGTAGGATTTAACAACCCTGCCTACAACACTCTTAGAACATTTAACTTTCTCTGAAATCTCTCTAATCTAATAATGTGCTTTTCCTTGTGTAGCTTCACAATAGCTTGTCTCACAGAGTAATCAAGGTTTTGGTGTTTTGCCATGGTGCCGACTGATGATACGTTTACAAATGACTAAGTAAGACTTATTCTTTAGAGGAAATCAAATAATTTGAATATAGCATACTGTTTACATTGTTTTTCTCAATTTTGTCCCTTACTTTTGGACGTTCCTATTTTGAAAATAAATAATTGTTATAATTCTTTTTCTATCGTTTGCAAATGATTCAAATTTTAGTATGTTATTATGGATGATAACAACTATCAGTTGTCAAAATTTCAGCTTTTCACAGTTGTTATTTCTAACAAATATTAGGTTTTAAAATGCTGTGCCTTAGTTTTGGACGCTACTGTATGTATATATATATATATATATATATATATATATATATATAGTTATCAACATACAGTACTGCTAGACATGCAACTACCTCAAGCAAGGATCGAAACCCGGCCGTACAACCAAATGACAGAGTTTCTAACCATTGCGCTATTCATCTGCTGCTATAAAGTAACATGCAGAAACAATATTTGATGTTTTCACGTACAATAAAAAATAATGTAGAAACTTTAGGAATGGGAGCATAGCTTTTTTACTTGTCAAATTTATTTATTTTTCTGTCAAAATTAAATTAAAATATGTGAATAAATAAAAGTAAGAGAGATCACTTTTTTCTAATATTTTAGAATGGGGATTAAATTGAGTGCTTGGGAGGATCTGGATGCCAATTCAACTGTAGAGGAATTGGTTGTTGGTTGTTTTTGTTTTATGGCATATCAACCCTTTTCAGGTTATTTAATGCTGAATCCAGTGATTTTGAAGAAAAATATCTTTATAGAGTATATTTGTTTTTTTAAGTCGGTTTCTATTTAACCCATAGTAGGAACCCTAACAGGTACTACCACTCCGGGTCAGAGTGAACCTGGGAGCAATGGCAATTAAAGGGTGGCTCCACACTCCCCAAAGCCCTCACTGGGCCCTCACCATCGGATATAGTTTATCAGGTTCTGGATATAGGACCTGTAGAGGAATGATTCAGGCCATTGGCAGCTTGGCATCATGCAAAGCCACAGAAGTGCACAGGACCAGCATTACACTGCAATCAACAGAAAACAGATCATTAGAGGAATGATCTAAACTTGATTTTGGGGCCCAGGGCTAAAATGCTACAAGGCTGAAATGTATATTGGCAATAGTAATGTCTCAGATTTTAGTGAAAGTCTATAGTAGAAGAATACAATTAGTGTCATCTATTAATCAGTCAAAATATTTTTGGTTAGTAGTTCTTATAACAACCCCAGATTTTTATCTATCTATATAAATAAAACAGTAGATGTATGTGTGTCTGTCTGTGTGCAAATATTTAACAAATATTTAACTCTTAAACTATTGGCCACATAACACTGAAATTAACAGGACATGGTAATCATATACCAAGAATGGTTTATAACTAGTAAAATCTCTTTGGATGGATGAATAACACATACATTAAATCCGTTGCCAAGGCCGCTGGAAAAATGGTGGGATCCTTCTATCGATCTCACTGCTGATGCAATTCTTTATCTATATAAGAGCCAGGTACGTCGAAGGATGGAGTACTGTTGCCACATCTGGGCAGGAGCTGCTAGAAAGGACTTGTCCTGCCTTGATAGAGTTCAAAATAGACTTTGTAGCCTCGTAGGTGATGTCCTTTTCTCTTTCCTACAACCTCTTTCTCATAGAAGAGATGTTGCGAGTTTGTCTCTGCTTTATCGTTATTTTCATGGCAAGTGCTTGGCTGACCTCCAATCTATGGTCCCCCCCTCGTCAGACATTCACAAGAAACACCCGTCTAGCAGAAAACACTATCAATAATTTCTCCTACTCTTTATCTGTGCCTAAACCTAAACATAGATTCCAAGAATGAAGCTTCTTTCTTAGAACTGCACGCCTGTGGAATTATCTCCTGTTTTTCTGCTTTCCAGCTCACTACAATATGGTTGTCTTCAAGTCTAATGTAAACAAGTTTTTGATGAACCGTTCCATATAAGTTAACAAATTTACTGAATTTCCATTACTAACGATTACTATATTGTCCAATTTCTACTGTACACTCTTTAACTCTTATCCTCGAGTGGCCGCTTGGCCTTGATAAGTGGTGATGCCTATGTAAAAAAAAAAAAAAAAAAGTGTACAGGAGTAGTCAAGTTGAAATACAAAATGTTCATTTCAACTTGCTGACATATTTGCATTAGCTTGCTAATTCGTAAAACTAATCATAGTTAAAAAAAGTCGTTTAATTTTAAAATTTTCTTATCTGTCTCTCAGGTTAATTCCAATGGGAGGGAATGTGGCTGGAACATTAAATGAGAGAATGCGGCTGGAGCACTAAATGTTTTCGTTTTGATTCTAGCTGATGGCACCTAAGTCAATTTTTTGTTTTACTTTTGAAATCACTACTCTATATAAGGTACAATATAATATTCAATAGAGAATTAGTCTGTAATCATAAATAAGAAATCTGCATGAATTAAAGTATATTTAACTTTATTTTATGACTGCTAGTATATAATATAAATAAAAGTTCTAACTATTCTATAAAGTCAAGTTAATCCTTGAAATTAATTTTGCACAAATATAATATTGTATTTACAAAATATTTTTGGTAATAAATTAAAGAACAAAAAATTGGTCACTAATAGGTTAATGCAAACCCTTTTTCCTTCATATGACGTCACTTCCTATTTACCTGATTTCACTTCCATTCTCATGCTCTGACTAAAATCTAGTTGCTAGTTCTTTGGAATTCATGAAGCAACTCTCGATCTCCAACGCATTGTATACATTTTGTTTTAATGAAATGTGTTGTCAGAGACATTTTTTTTTATTTATTTACTAGCGGTGGGCGGCTTTGCCCAGACGTAAAATACGCTTAAATATGCTATTTTAATTTGTCCATATTTCGTATATATTGTCATGATTTCAAAAGTAAAAACAAAATTTATTTAGGTACCATCAGCTAGAATTGAACCCAACACTGTAGCATTTAACGTTGGTGGGGTTACCACTGTACCAATGCCAAACGCAAATTACCAGATTGAAAATAAAAAATTAAAAATAAAAAAACTAAGATGAATGTACAAAATGTTTAACGATTTTTCCAATTTTGAACAAATTTTGACCAATTAATTTGACCCTATTAAGAATAATTTTAACCAGCTAGAGACCCATAAAAGAACGGCCCGTAAAAAACATCCAATCATTTGAGGTCCCTAGCGCCGCTCTGCGACTTTTAGTTCGGTGGAGATAGAGTTTGAAAATATAGAGACCGACAGACAGACCGACAGACAGACGTATAGCCGTTTATATATATATATATATATATATATATATATATATATATATATATATACTCGGGTTTTTTTATTCAAAAGTAATGGACTAATGAATTCAACGAGGTTGTTAGATAGTGCTCAATAAAAAGAGCTGATAATACTTGTTTATTATTCAATCATTGAACTTTTGAATAGTCAAGTCGCTGCCTGATGATATCTGTTGTTTGATTGAAACAAGTGGCTATTTGTAGCAGCGGGATGTGAGCATGTTTATATAACAATAAACAAGTATTATATATATATATATATATATATATATATATATATATATATATATATATTAATTTATAAAATATATATGGCGATTAAGATATATATATTTTATAAATTACTAACTAGCTCTACCTACGTATTGAGCACTTTTGAAGTAAATACTTAAAGTTTATGCATAAATCTATACTTTCGTATATCAAATTTATGTGAATAAATGAAGTAGTTATATATATATATATATATATATATATATATATATATATATATATAAACTGTTATATACTGAAAACAGACGTTTACACACTTACATTCAAACATGATTAATATATATATATATATATATATATAGAGAGAGAGACAGAAAGACAGGCAGACAGACAGAGAGAGATAGAGGAGAGAGAGAGAGAGAGAGAGAGAGAGAGAGAGAGATGAAAAACGTTGATGAAAATATAATTTCGTTTGTTCTCTTTTCATGTGTCTATCTCGTCGGAATCCTATTTCCATTATTATCATCATATATACTAGCATTTCAGTCCGGCGTTGCCCGGGTGTTTGGATGTGTATGAAAAAAAGTGGTAGTAGGAAGGCAGGCTCAAACCCATACCGTGAAGGAGGATAGAACGGGAAAAAAACTCTGTCTTTGCGGTTACGACCACCGCCAAACCGGAAGCAACATTTTTTTAAATTAAGGCTAGACAATTAAAAGGAGAGAATAACTTTAAAAAATATTGGCGAAAAAGTTACCCCCCTATAGAAAAGTGCCTAGTTGAAGGGGAAGATATTAATGTTTTTAGCCAATTTTTCGATATTTGTCGTATGAAAGGTCGAACTTTAAAACGATACTGATCTTGGTAAAATCCGTCGCCTTTATTGAAAGTTTAAGGCAGACATCCAAACAGACATACATACATACATTTATATATTGGTAACTAAAAATTTTCGACCCAAACTGATGAAAAAACTTGCCCTATTTCCGAATACCCTTTATGTAAAATTTCAAATATTTAGACCAGAAATTGTCTGAGTAATTTGGAAGAGACCACAGAGGTCAATTTTTTTTAAACTTTGACC
The DNA here is from genome assembly GCF_053919585.1 of Euprymna scolopes. NCBI lineage: Eukaryota > Metazoa > Mollusca > Cephalopoda > Sepiida > Sepiolidae > Euprymna > Euprymna scolopes. The sequence goes on from NC_136497.1 coordinate 20,658,544, forward strand.
CCTATTATAACACCTTAAAATTTATTGTTTTGGGCTCAAATCAAGTTATTAAGTTAGATCCATGTCCAAGGAACCTATATCTAAAATTTCAAGTGCGTAGACCCAAAATTGTCAGAGAAGTTTGGTAGAGTTCTCAAAGGTCAAATCGTTGAACTTAATCGCCAAATTTCTGTCCAAAAACCGATCACAAATATTTCCCCAAATCTCAGTACCCTGTATATCAAATTTCGAGTCTGTAGACTAAAAATTGACAGAGTTATTGCGTAGGGAAATGTACACACACACACACACACACACACACTTTTATATATATATATATATATATATATATATATACATAGATTAATCATATTGACTCTGTTACCACCATTATCACTATTCATAGTTTTGGAAAGAGTTCATGTAAAAACGCAATACTGTAAACTACTATAACATTTTCTTAAAGATTATTGACTTCACAACAATGTTTTGCATTTAAATTATATGAATTTGTAGTGGCAAGATGTTCATAGTCTATGAGAAGTTTACGGTAAAAATGAACAATGTGCTTTTTTTATTCGAATACGATTTTATTATTGGTTAATTTTTTTAAACCACGCGAATGTAAATAAATGTTTTTAAACTCAAACATTTATAACATAAATTTTCACCTGCCTGTTTAAATATATGTATGTATACATGTATGTATGTATGTATGTATGTATGTATGTATGTATGTATGTATGCATGTATGTATATATGTATGTATGTCTGCCTAAAACTTCCAACAGAGGCAATGGATTTTCACGAGATTAGTATTGTTTTGATGCTCAGTCCTTTGGATGACAAATATCGAAAAATTGGCCCAAAACATTAATTCCTTTACCCTCAACTGGGCACTTTTCTATCAAGGAGGGGTTGCTTTTTTCGCCGATATTTTCGAAAGTCATCTCTTTTTGATTGACTAGCTTAATTTAAAACTTTGCCACTTCTGGTTTGGCGATGGATGTAACAGCAAAAATGTCATTTTTTTTTACATTCTTTTCCTCCTTTGCAGTACTGGTTCGAGCCTGCCTGCCTACTACCACTTTTTTTTTTTTTTTTTTTTTTTTTGCTCAACACACACCTCCACGCACCCGGGCAACGCCGGACACCCAGGCTAGTTTATAAATAAAATGTGAATACTTAAAGAAGTGACGATTGTATAAAAAAAAGTAACAGATTGCCTGGCATTGCCCAGTTGTAAATTATGCATATATTAAATATCATATTTTAATTAATATTATATTTTAATTAATGCAGAATGGTTATTTATTATAAACAGAAATACCATAGGTATTGAACATAATGTTAAATTCCTTTACAAAAATGAAATTTAAAAAAAAAAAACAGAAAGAAACTGAAACATGCGCATGCGAGTATTATGTTTTTCTAAACAGTTCACTTCTTTTAAGGATATATATATATATATATATATATATATATATATATATATATATATATATATATATATATATATATATATATACTTAGGGGATTAGAACAAGAGTCTAAAGAGCAGAGTATATTTTAATGTATTAGTAAATTCATTAACTCAATTAAAATAAAGGAAAGAAAACAGTGCTCGTTGTAATGTAGATATATAATAAGCTCGATAGGCATATATATCCTAGAGCTATTTTAATATTGAGTAAGATGATTGATAATTCATAATTAAAATTAAAAATTAAAAAACGGTTTCATAAGGAAGAACAAACAAAATCAATAAATCGAATGATCATTTCGGAAACGATGTTTTTATTAAAAATCTTTTATTTTTCTATTTGAATAAAATCATCTCCCTTTGTAATTGAAATATTTCAGCTGATTTTTAATTTAACGTCACTAACGATTTTAACTGTTAATATTATTCCATTGGCGTCTCCTTTGAAAGTTTGTATATATCAACATTTTCAAGCATTCATAAACTACATTTACCATCCCAACGAATGCATTGACGATGATACGTACGATTTTTAGAAGGTGAACCATTAAAAGGTATTTATATTTTTGTTAAAAATATTTAAGATTTACACTTTGTTAACCTTACCTTTCAACCAGATTTTATTTTATTTTATTTTTATTTTATCTTACTTTGTTTATCAACATCAAAAAAGTAACTATTTTCCTTTATATTTTAAATACTTTTCAGATACATCTGCCTTACTTTAAAAAATGCTAGTTTTATTTTTGGTGTCTTTAGAAAAAAACCCACCCAATATTTTTTTTTGATGAGGAGACTTTGTTTCAAAAAACTATATTATAAAATTATTGTCCAAGACTCATTGTCTATCACAATAAAAACATTGTTTCCGAAACGATCGTACAATTTGGTTTTGTTTGTTCTTCCTTATGAAACCGATTTTTAATTTTACTTATAAATTATCAATCATCTTACTCAATATATATATATATATATATATATATATATATACTCGAGCTGAGATTGAAACCAAAATATAAAAACAGTGAGTCAAGTACGATAACCATTAGACCTGCTTGCCATGATCTTTAAAAACGTTTTCAAACCTTGTGAAACAGTTGACCAGCAAATAAAAATCTGATGACCCACAAGTACCAATTTTTTAATTTTGACCCTTAGCAGCCCTTTTTTTTCTGGAGGAAAACTGTTTAAATTATTTTCCACATGTCTGAATACTCTATATACAAAATTTCAAGTCTATAGATCAAAAATTCGTTGACTATATAGGTTGAGAAGTGTCCTCACACACACACACACACACACACACACACACACACATTCTCACTTTCATAAATATATAGAAAAAAATCAAAGGGAGATAACCTATTGTGAATCTTTTGCATTCACAAAGCTACTCTCGATCCCAAACGCTTTTAGTTTTGCTGCACTATAAATATCAAGTCATAACTAAAACTAGCTAATTCAACCTCTTGCATCTGTTACACACTTTCTTTATTTAAAAACTGCAAATAATGAGTTTTGCCTCATCATTTTTATTACAAAACGTTTGTTTACTAAAATCTTTCACTTTTGGTAAAATTTTTACTGTTTATATGCCAGTTAAATAAATTAGCGCTCTTGGTTCCAAATAACAACCAACATTAACAAGTACAGTAGGAACCCTCTTCTTGGATTGTATCATCTGAACAATGATCACATTCACACCACTCGCATATTTCTGAGTCTGTAAACAATTCTTTACTCTTAGGAGACTCCGGCAATTTGTCCTTGGAAGATTCCGGCACTTTATTCTTGGAAGAATCTGATATTTCCTTACATTGTATTTTTGTGCAAACATCTTTGACTTTTGCTTGTTTGCTTGGATAATACTCGGTGTGATGATAATTCTTAAACATTTCAAAAAGTTTCCCTTCGGAACGACGTGGGACGTTTCCTTTGTAATATTTGTCCCAGAATGCAAGTGCATATCCTTTGAAGTTCTTGTTTAATTTGTACTCATATATTCGCTTCGCTTTTTGAACCTGAAAAAAAATAAAAATAAATAAAAAAATAACATCAGAAACTGGAATATTCTGCTTTTAGCTCTTTTTTTTTTAATTAAAAAATTTTTTTTTTTAATTAAAAAATTTTTTTTTTTTTAATTTAAAATTTTTTTTTTTTTTTTTAATTTAAATTTTTTTTTTTTTACTCATGTTCTCCCCTAACAAGGCATATCACCACTTGGATGTAAGGAGCTACTATTTTGGACCATGCCTAGGAAAGATAAACAAGATGTTAGTTTACATTACATTTAAACGTCTGCATATCAGTACAGCCAGGGAAGCAGGTAGCAGGAAGGGAATTCCAAAGTTTAGCTGTTCAAGGGAAGAAACTATTAGAGCAGAAAACTTTCTGGCATTTAGGGACCTCAACAGTGAAGGGGTGAGATTTTGTTGCTAAGCAGGTTTATCAGGCATATGTATGTCAAGGGGGCACAAATGCAACAAGTTCATCAGAGCAAATTTCACTAAAATATCTGTGAAACAGGCACAGAGATGCAACACTGCGATGATGTGATAACGGCCGAGTCATTTCGTTTGGGATCATGTCGGGTTGAATCGTCGGAGATGTTCGGGATTGAATTGACAAAGTTGTTCAGGATCATGTTCTTAACATGCAACCAGTCATATGACTGCATGCGTCTTTCTTTTATATAAACACTTGAGGCAAGTGGACGTTCGTTCAACATTAGCTACTTTCATCAGGTTTTCTGACACTGCCAACTATGAGATTTCTATGGTTCAGATGAATATTTTACTCATCCTATCAACATTCCTGATGTATTCATTTCTGATGTACGTGTCTACAACATCTCTCTTATTTCTTAACAATTAGCTCAAACTAAAATTAGGATGACTTTAGGAAGTTGAGATAACAGCTAGGCCTTACACAAAACCGAGAGACCTGGAGAAGAACTATCAGACAAAATCGTCTAACTCATAGTAAGGAGACTAGAAAGTGGATCTTAAGGACAGTATGTCCTTAAGTCCTTACATTCCAGAAACAATGTTTCAGACAAAGAGGGAAGAATTTGTATTTTCTGGGTCAGAATCTATTCCATCTATCACTTATCGTTGGCAAGTTTTAAGTGGATCTTAAGGACAGTATGTCCTTAAGTCCTTACATTCCAGAAACAATGTTTCAGACAAAGAGGGAAGAATTTGTATTTTCTGGGTCAGAATCTATTCCATCTATCACTTATCGTTGGCAAGTTTTTAATCTTGATAGTGCTGTTTCTTTAGATCCTTATATCAAGTGGCTTTATGCCTTGTCTGGAGCGATTTCCATAAAAAAATTTTAAAAACCAAAGTTAAATGACGACGACGACGACGATGATGATGATGATGATGATTCTCTCTTTCAATGCAGTATGCATATGTGTACAACATCGTCTCTCTTATTTCTTAACAATTAAGCCAAACTAAAATACATATAACATATTCTGTTAATGGCTTTTGCGATGCATCTAGTGTGGCAGTTGCAGAGGTTGTGTTTGTCACCTTTTGCTTTCAACTAATAATGCAGACTAGCATGTTATGCAAAAAAGGGAAGCAAAATGGGCCAGGCTCTCTCTGCCAGCATATAACCTAGCTATCAACAAGGCCTATGTAGTGGTTTCCCATACTAAGACACGTGGACTGAGAACCTCATGGGCTCAGACTGAACTGCAAGGGACTCAGAGGTGGTTGGCCATCAGTCATGCAGCATGTGGATGCACCCTGATGTCTATAATCGAACCCCCAGTTCTGGGCAAATAGCTCCACTGCCTTGCAAATGCCTTGAGAAAGGCAATGGCAAAGGTTAAGGGAGTAAACCTTGAAAAAAGTTCTAGGTATGATGTTAAACTACTTAGGCCAGGTAAGGGTCTTAGCTTTGATTAGCAGCTTACCTAAGAGAATGAAATCTATTAAATAAGAACTACTTAGTGTGTAGAACTTTGGTTGGTAATCGGTTTAGGGAATAAGGGAAAACACTACTGAATTCACCAGTGGATTACTTCCCCTTTAACAGAGAGACCAAAGTAGCAAACGTGAAAGCATATTTTCCCCTACGGTGGGTTGAAACCCACGTGAGGGGAATAGCCTATAATCCTTCCTTATACAATAGAGTCAATCCACAAAAGTAAGAAAACCATCCTCCCTTTGCATGGTAATGAACACTTATTCCCCAAGCTGAACACAAATCCAGTATTGACGAAATATATCCATCCTATCAATGATAGAGATCCCACCCGGTGGGTGAGTTTTATCATCTTGTATTTTTTCTGTTGTTATTGTCTTCATTTACGTTTGTCATATGGTAAAAAAATGTGTATTTATGTACTTTTATTCCATGTCCCCTGAACCTGTTTTTCCTTTACAGAGAAAGATAAATTAGGGATATTAAACTCCCAACATTGGTTATTCTCAACTAACAACAGAGATGGTGTTTCAATAAAAATACTGAGTTTTCAGTCTCATAAACTGGTTCGCAATAATAAGGTAATACGGCTGTAAAAACTTGTTCCCAAATTTTGTCATGATGGTTGAATTATGTACTGATCACATCTGTGTAAATGAGCTGGAAGTCATTGATGATGAAGGTCCCATGTACCTGAACATCACCAGACTATTAAGCAATGACCAGGAACCACCGAGTCAGAATTCAGATTAGGTAGTCTGAATGTTGACATGATACGAGGTTGCAAGGGAGGTTGTTGAGATGATAACTAGAAGGAAGGTTTATGTTTGCTATGTGTGTAGGAAGTTAGATGGAAAGGTGCATCATCTGGGTTTAGGTTGGTTCAAAAACAATATTGTTTTCTCACATATGTTACTTTTATTTCTGAATTAATTCATTGATATATATATATATATATATATATATATATATATATATATATATATATATATATAATATAGCTATGTTCTCATTTTGAAGTGTGCTTTTTGCTCTATCAAATCATGTTATTCATTACCATTCTCAATCTCTTCATTAATTTTTTTTGCAGGCTTTTTGACAGCATGGACAAAATTCAAATCTGCACGATTTTCTTGTTTCAGCTCAAACTAGGCCGAAAAGCTGCCGAGATAGCTTGTGATATCTATGATGCGTTTGGCCCCAAAATCACTAATGAGCATGTAGCACAACAGTGGTTCAAGAAATTCTGCAGTGGCGATGAGAGTCTCGAAGATGAAGACAATCATGGCTAGTCGACTGCAGTTGATAACAAATATTTGAAAGCCTTAATTGAAGCCAATCCTTGCAAAATCATATGAGAAGTTGCTGTTGAACTCGAGGTCGACCACTCAACAGTAGTTTATTATTTAAAGCAAATAGGGAAGTAAAAAAAAGTTGGATAAATGGGTGCTGCATGAATTGAACAATATTAAAAACATTATCATTTTGAGTTGCCTTCTATGCTTCTTCTGCGCAACAAAAACAACCCATTTCTCGAGCGGATTGTGATTCATGATGAGAAATGTATCCTCTATAACAATCAGCAATGTTCAGCACAGTGGTTAGATAGCGGAGAAACTCCACAACACATCCCAAAGTCGAAATTGCACCAAAAATGTGGTGACTGTTTGGTGGTCTGCAGTCGGTCTCATCCATCACAGCCTCTTGAATCTGGGTAAACCGATTATGGCAGAGAAGTACTGACAACAAAATGCACCAGAAGCTCCAACATATGTGCCCAAGATTGGTCAATATGAGTGAATCAATTCTCCTCCATGACAACACTCATCTGCATGTTGCTCAACTGACCCTGCAGAAGCTGAACAAATTGGGCTACGAGACTCTGCCTCATCTGCCATATTCACCAGACCTCTTGCCCACCGATTATCACTTTTTCAAGTGCCTTGACAACTTCAAAAATGCTTCAAAAGCTGAGATGATGCCGAATCGGCCTTCAATGACTTCATCGCTTCCAGAATTCCAGATTTCTATTCTAATGGGATAAATAAAATATGTTGAGTTGGAAACACTACAGGTTTCAGCGGTGTCGGTATTATTAGGAAATAAATAGATAAGATTATTGATGTGAAACTAGTAAATGATAGGCTAATGATGATAAAGCTATTTGTTGGTAAGAAAATTGTAGCAATTGTTTCAACGTATGCACCACAGTAAGGACTGAATGATGTTGAAAAGGATAAGTTTTATAAAGGGCTGATTTTGTCTCTAAGATTAGCTAGGACAAGTTAGTAGTCGTTATAGGTGATTTAAATGAGTATGTTGATAACTATGTGAATGGATGTCAAGGGATTAATGGGAGCTTCGGATATTGAATTATAAATATTGAGAGAGAAAAAATTCTTGAAACAGGATCAGCTTTAGATATGGTAGTCTGTAATATGTTTTTTGAAAAAAACATGATAGTGTAGAACATGCTCAAACCCTAAATCAAGAATGATGAGAGCAAGAAAGTTGAACTTGATCATATCAAATACGAGTTAGTTGATCAGTTTCGCTATTTTGGTGACATGCTCAGTACAAGTGGGGGTACAGCGTAAGTTCTACAGCTTATGTAAGATTTAAGAAACTGCTGCCCTCTTACCAAATCGTGTTTTTTCTTGCAAAATAAAAAAAAAACTATGTACAACCCTTGTTAAGAGTGTCATGATGTATGGTAGTGAGACTTGGCCCCTCAAAAAGGAGGATATTAATAAAATTTCTAGAATAGATATGCAAATGGTGAGGTAGATGTGTAGTGTAAGTATCAGGAATAGGAAATCATTAAAAGAATTGAAGAATGGACTACACATTTCTAACATAGTTGATGTTTTGTGCCAGAATATATTGAAGTGGTGTGGATATGTCATAAGGATGAATGAGGTAAATCCAGTAAGCAGATGTATGTTTATTGCGGTTAATGGATTTAGAGGGAGAGGTAGACCATATGAGATGTGGAGTCAGTTAGTTAAGGATGGCCTTAGGAACAACTTGAGATTATGACCAGACCTTGCACAAGACTGAGAGGCCTGGAGAAGAGTCAGCAGATAAAACTATTTAACCCATGCTAGAATGGAACCAAACACTAAACGACAATGACGACAATGACGATGACGATGATGATGATGATGATGATTCTCTCTTCCAATTCTTTGCGCATTTGTGCACATCTTGTTTCTCACTTCTTAGCAATTAACTTAAACCAAAATATATTTATCACATTTTCTCTCCCATTCCTTTATACATATATGTGTAAGAAAACCACTGACACATATTTAGCAGCAGCAGCCGCATGACATGCATGTAAATGATCAAGTGGGTGCGTGAGTTGACATCACAGCAGAGGAAGAGAAGAAAAAGAAAAATAAAAAATGGAGAGTAAAAAACACCACACGGTGAGAGGATCAGCAAGGCGTGCTGGCATGAGATGGATGTGTAGCCATGTGGTGGTATGACAGATTGGAGATGACATGTGAAGATGGCAGGGTTTTGTAAACTACATGGCAAACTAAAAGACTTTTAAAACAAAATTCAATGCATTATTTTGGAAAGTACTATGAATAAATGCCTTTATTTCTACTAGTTAAAAAATGCAAGTTGAATTTCTTTCCTTTTTTTTATTGGTTTTCTCTGGATACAACATGTGAGTCTGAGCATTAAAATGTGACAACATTTTTGAAAATTAATGACAATATTACGTGTGTACAACATCTTTTCTTGCACATCACAAACTAAATAAATTTTGTTATTGTTAATCATGCGATTTATCACTGTGGCCTTTAAAGATTATTCTCTTTTAATTTGTCTTGATTTACTGCCTTTAATATCGTTCGCATTTAGTCAAGTAAAAGATGACCATTTGTCACTCTTTGGATACTGGGAGACAAATGACTATTACCTTGCCTCCAATGTATTCCAATGTTTTGCTGATGGAGCCTTTTGAAAAGATTATTTACTTTTATTTCTGTAATGAGATTACATTGTGGTAATCAAAAAAGCAATATAGTAAATAAGAATTATAATCGTTTGGAATGCGACTATGATTTTTGTGATAATTTCAAAGTTGAGACAAATATGAAATATATACATGTATGTATCTCGAATTATGTGTCGGTTCAAAGCAGATGGATTGATCAATTGACTGACAAACATAGCTACGACAGACAACTAGGATGTGAATATTAAGAGTTTAGAGAGTCGTTTTCCATGATGGTGTCACACACACACACCCAGAGTAGAATTGATATCTACAGAATGTGTTGGATTCTTTTGTTTTGCTTGCGTTTGTTTATTGTTTTATACTTGAAAACCAGTTTTCACCCTCGGCAGTTGGCAATGTCTGAGAGACAATGATACAGGCAGAACAAGAAGAGAAAACTACTGTATAATAATAGTGGGATGGCGGATGTCAAGAAGCGGTGGCACATGATTTCAAACATTCTTTTAAATGGTCTTCTAAGGTTTCACATGAAACATGGCTTTACAGAGATACAACTAGTGAAGGAGCCAGCTCTGTCTGTGATCATATGTATTTTATTCTCAAAAACTAGTTGTTCTATCAAAGCTTGACTATGATACTATACATCTCTTATAGTTAAAAGTACGTTTTTTAAGTTTATAGCTTAAAAGTGATATGATTCTGGAATAGGGATATATATCGCTGAAGTAGTGGAGTGGTCATTGGTCTTGTTTCAGCTTGAGTAATCTGGTATGATACAGTATGGATGAGTATTATATGTAACAAGCACGTGCGGAAGCACCCAAAAATTGTATGCCAATGCTTTTGTCGGACCTACTTACGGCAAAAATGAGTTTGTCCAAAGGCTATAAAAAGCTAATATCAGGGTCATTCAGAGAGTAACTACCGAGGTTGCTATGGTAAAGTGTTGTGTGGAGTCATTTCGTTTTGAATCATGTTGGGTCAAATCGTCGGAGATGTTCGGGATTGAATTGACAAAGTTGTTCGGGATCATGTCCTGTCTGTCAGAGGTGTTTGGATTCAAATTGATAGGCTTGTTTTGCACTGTGTTGCTGCTTGTGATAACAATATTTCTTTCCTTGTGAAGTAACATTGTGGTCGAAGCAGGATTCTTAGTGTGAGGCTTGTGTACCTATTGACATTTTTCCCAAATGTCTCTACAAATCGGCGTTTATGGTTTAACCAACTAATCATAATATTGTAGGAAGAATGACCTGAATGTACTTCATACTCATTACAGCAAAATGTTAAGAAAATAAAGCTTATATATATAATAGTATAACATTACACTTATAACAAGTGAATCACACAGAAATGTTTGTGTTTAATTCCTGAGGAAAATCTTCAGATTAAATGCATGAATCTAAATTCTTAGCAGTGTTTGCTTCAACTTCCAACCAATTTTCATCAACCAATTAAATTTCCTTCTTTTTGTTTAAAAAAGCTGTATTTCTTTTTATCTTTAAGTCAGTCAGACAAACAAAAGACGACCCTCTTTACAATTGGTTTAGTTTGCTTGCACTCTAAGCAATTTTATAATTCACTGCTTATCAAGACCCCAAGACGACACAAGGATAAGCCTTATAGAGTTTGTCAGGTGATTGGTGAAATTTCGAGGGTTTTTGTAATGATATTTGTAACTGTTCAAAAATTGATTATTAAAAAGGACGATTCAATAATGATTTGTTTACATCGGACTTGAAAACTGGTCATGTTGTAGTCAGTCAGAAAGCAGCTCTGTAGTACTGTATTCTATAGACAGGAAAGAAACTTTCTTCATGGAAGTTCGATTTAGTTTTAAGTACATATAGAGAAAAAGGGAAATTATTGACAGTGGTTGTAGCTAGACAAGTTTTTATTGGGAATAGTTTATGGGGTGGTGAACCATCAATCATCTAATATAAAAATAATGACAGAGAAGAAAAATACTAGCGACTTCTCTTTTGTGACAAAGAGGCTATAGGTGAGAGATATGCTTTTCTTATTTCTTTAGTTTATATATATATATATATATATATATATATATATATATATATATATATATATATGCATAAACACATATAAATAAATATTTGGAGGTACAGAATTTATAAATACATTTGAAAATCAGCGGAAATCTCTCAAGAGCTCTTTCGGCTATCATCACATCAGGAGAAAAATCGATAGCGTTGAAATAATATAACTGGCAAAAATAAAGAGCAATGGGGGATCTTTTATAAATTAATGGTGCCAAAAAGGTCGATTAAAACCAATAATTTCATTTAATAAAGCGTGTACAAAGTGATTAAAATAGAGCCGCGAGGGGTGGGGAGGAAAAAAAAGGGAGGTGGTCAAAATTACCCGAAGAGATTTAACACTTTTAACAATTCCTTCTGCTGGCGCAAAGAAGGTTTACGAATTGTAATAGAGACAGATTCTAAAATTTTTAAATGATTTTTAGAATCTGCTCTATGAAGTATCTCAAACCACTTTATTTTATACTGATTGGCATGACAAGGATTCTCAACCAAATGTTGGTCAAGAGCATGTTTAATTCTTGACAGCACCTGTTTCAGAATTCAGAATAGACTTCATAGCTTAGTGGGGGATGCCCTTTTCTCTTCCCTGCAACCTCTTTCTCACAGAAGAGACCTTGTGAGCCTGTCTCCGTTTTATCTTCATGGCAAGTGCTCGTCTGAGCTCTAATCTATGGTTCCCCCTCACCAAACATTCATGAGAAACACTCGTTTGGCTGTAAACACTATCAATAATTTCCCCCACTCTTTATCTGTGCCTAAACCTTAACGCTGATTCCATGAACAAAACTTCTTTCTAAGAACTGCATACCTGCATAACTGTCTTCCGTTTACCTGCTTTCCAGCTGACTAAAATATGGCCGTCTTCAAATCCAATATAAACAAGTTCTTGATGAGCCATTCCCCTTAAGTAATCCAATTTACCAAATTTACACTTCTAACGATTACTATGATATTGTCCTTTTGACCACTGTATATTCTTTAACCCTTGAGTGGCCTCTGGGACTTGATAAGTGATGATTCCTTTGTAAATATATATATATATATAAAAACAGGTGCTGTCAAAGATTAAAAATTTTTATATACTGAAAGAAATAAACGGTAAGTTGTAAGTTGAACAACATTTTGGAATTTTGAATATAAACATTTTGTGTGTGTGTGTGTGTGTGTGTGTGTGTGTGTGTGTGTGTGTGTGTGTGTGTGTGTGTGTGTGTGTGTGTGTGTGTGTGTGTGTGTGTGTGTGTGTGTGTGTGTGTGTGTGTGTGTGTGTGTGTGTGTGTGTGTGTGTGTGTGTGTGTGTGTGTGTGTGTGTGTGTGTGTGTGTGTGTGTGTGTGTGTGTGTGTGTGTGTGTGTGTGTGTGTGTGTGTGTGTGTGTGTGTGTGTGTGTGTGTGTGTGTGTGTGTGTGTGTGTGTGTGTGTGTGTGTGTGTGTGTGTGTGTGTGTGTGTGTGTGTGTGTGTGTGTGTGTGTGTGTGTGTGTGTGTGTGTGTGTGTGTGTGTGTGTGTGTGTGTGTGTGTGTGTGTGTGTGTGTGTGTGTGTGTGTGTGTGTGTGTGTGTGTGTGATATACTAAGATCCCATGATCTGAAAGTATGTAAAGAAACAACACTGTTGTGATTAAAAAAAAAAACAAAAATCAAGAGACCTTATATAATAAAAAAATTACAATGAATGATGAAACTTGTGCAGTTTATGCTCTTGTTTGGAGAGCTACCTACTATTTCAGGACACTGAGGATGGTCTCATTGAGAAATTAAATGCCTTATACAATTTTGGACATTAATATATCTAGGTGATAGGCCGAAACAATTGTATGCTACAAGTAAAAACTAATTTTGGTGAATTTTGCAAGAATTTTTATTTCATTGCATTTGATTTGATGTGGATTATGTAATCTCTATATAAATAAAATGAACTCATTTTTCCCCGTCTGATTTTGACCTTAATAGGATTAAAAATCAAGATATTTCATGCAAATATAATATGCACAAACGGCAGAACAATATCTGAGGTGTGTTATAGGCTTATTATTTCTCAAATTCCTCGATAATCTTAGATTTCTATACTTTTTCTGCTGAGAAATCACGGCCAAAATCGGTTAAGATCAATGGAAGTGGTAAAATATTTTCTCTCTTATAAATTCCTCCTCCCCCTGCCACCACTTAACACCATTTGGGGATCGTTCACAAGGAACAGTTGAGAAGAGAACACCGGTTTGGCTTCGTAGTTCTTTCATGTGAAGTTATTTAAAATCACTAAACTAAGCTGCAGTGCTCTATGGCGTAGTGGTTAGCATGCTGGACAATACATATTATATTTTCACGTTCGCGCCGACCTACCGTAGTCGTTTTTTTTTTTTTTTTTTTTCCTAAACAACTGGAATGGACTTTTCTTGGTGGCCGAACTGTTAACGTTGCAGATGTTTTTTTGTTTTTTTTTTCACACTTTATTTTCCTACTTTTACTCATGACTCCGGGTTTGATCCTTCCTACTTACCTACCATAACATTTTTTAAAACTCCCCCCCCCCGTCCCGGAAACAAACACTCGGGCAACGCCGGGTACCCCCGCTAGTATTAAAATATTTTTGTTTCTCTTAACAACTATATATATATATATTTGGTAAAACTGGTAATTAGTAAAAACCTGAAGAGAGTGTTCAATACTATTGCAGAGCAAATATGTGTTTTATGTTTTTATTACAGTTTTATCTGTTTGGTTACATATGTTTTGGATGTTGGACCATGTTTACGATTCAACAGCCTCGTCAGACCTTACAGAAATGGTTGGTTAGTATTAGGAAGAATTGTTTTTAGAAGGAATACGAGAAAAAAAAAGGGGGGGTTTGGGGTAGGAGATATTATCTGAGGTGTGTTATAGGCTTATTATTTCTCAAATTCCTCGATAATCTTAGATTTCTATACTTTTTCTGCTGAGAAGTCACGGTCAAAATCGGTTAAGATCAATGGAAGTGGTAATCAATGGTAAGATATTATCTCCTACCCCCAAACCCCCTACTTTTTCTTTCCCTCTTTTTTTTTCTCATATCTATATATCTATAAAAGTGAACGTGTCTGTCTGTCTGTCTGTCTGTCTGTGTACATTTCCCTACGCAATAACTCTGTCAATTTTTAGTCTATAGACTCGAAATTTGAAATACCGGGTACTGAGATTTGGGAAAATCGATTTGACGGGTGTCAGCCAGAAATTTGGCTGTTAAGGGGTCGAATTTCAACGATTTGACCTTTAAGAACTCTACCAAACTCCTCCGACAATTTTGAGTCTAGACACTTGAAATTTTAGATATAGGTTCCTTGAACCTGGATCTAACTTAATAAAGTGATTTGAGCCCAAAACTATAAATTTTAAGGGGTCATAATAGGGGTCAAATTAAAAAAAAAATTGACTTTTTTTTTGTTTTGCTAAGCGTACACCTCAAAACACCCGGGCAAAGCCGGGCTGAAATGCTAGTATATATATATATATATATATATATATATATATATATATATATATATATATATATATATATATAAATATAAATATATATATATATATATATATATATATATATATATATATATATATAAAAGTGAACGTGTCTGTCTGTCTGTCTGTCTGTGTGTCTGTGTGGCTGTGTGGCTGTCTGTCTGTGTACATTTCCCTACGCAATAACTCTGTCAATTTTTAGTCTACAGACTCGAAATTTGAAATACCGGGCACTGAGATCTGGGAAAATCGATGTGACGGGTGTCAGCCAGAAATTTAGCTGTTAAGGGGTCAAATTTCAACGATTTGACCTTTAAGAACTCTACCAAACTCCTCCCACAATTTTGGGTCTAGACACTTGAAATTTTAGATATAGGTTCCTTGAACCTGGATCTAACTTAATAAAGTGATTTGAGCCCGAAACTATAAATTTTAAGGGGTCACAATAGGGGTCAAATTAAAAAAAAATTTACTCTTTTTTTTTTTTTGCTCAGCATACACCTCCAAACACCCGGGCAACGCCGGGCTGAAATGCTAGTTCCTTCTAAAAACAATTCTTCCTAATACTAACCAACCATTTCTGTAAGGTCTGACAAGGCTGTCAGATCGTAAACATGGTCCAACATCCGAAACATATGTAACCAAACAGATAAAACGGTATATATCTATATATCTATAAAAGTGAACGTGTCTGTCTGTCTGTCTGTCTGTCTGTCTGTCTGTCTGTCTGTGTGTGTGTGTGTGTCTGTCTGTGTACATTTCCCTATGCAATAACTCTGTCAATTTTTAGTCTATAGACTCGAAATTTGAAATACCGGGTACTGAGATATGGGAAAATCGATGTGACTGGTGTCAGCCAGAAATTTGGCTGTTAAGGGGTCAAATTTCAACGATTTGACCTTTAAGAACTCTACCAAACTCCTCCGACAATTTTGAGTAGACACTTGAAATTTTAGATATAGGTTCCTTGAACCTGGATCTAACTTAATAAAGTGATTTGAGCCCGAAACTATAAATTTTAAAGGGTCATAATAGGGGTCAAAGTTTTAAAAAATTAACCATTTTTTTTGTTTTTTTGCTTTTTTTGCACAGCATACACCTCCAAACACCCGAGCAACGCCGGGCACCCCTGCTAGTATATATATATAGTCATCCACATACAGTACTGTTTCGCTATATCACAGGTCATCAGTGCAGCTAGACAAGCAACTACCTCAAGCCAGGATCAAAACTCGACCGTCCAAATGACAGTCGAAGCTTCAACCCAGAGATACGGTGGCCCTGGGATACGGTTTTTTTAGGTTTCCATGTGGAATATGGTTTTTTCCAGTTCCTGGTTACAGTATTTGCCCTGCCTTATGGTTTTATTTAAATGTTATTTGATTATATACGTATGTATTATATACTGTACTGTATTTTTTTACTAATTTTTAATATGTACTGTATAAAAATTTTAACTTAGGTAATTTAACCTTACGACCCAAACCCTAGAACAAATTAATGCTGTATATATATATATATAGATAGATATATAGATAGATAGATAGATAGATGTTATTTATTTGTTTTTGTTTACAATACTTTGGAATTAATTCAATTATTTATATGAAAGTGCATTTTACCTAAATGCGAGTTGGGAATAATTTTCCCTTTTACTAATTTGGTACCCCAAAATGGAGAGCGGCATATGTATTGTTTAAAATATAATTATCCTCTGACATGTGTTTCGTCGTCTACAACTCATCAGAGTGGTTAAATCTGAATACATATATATAATTAAAAAAATTTAATGTGAAAATTAATTTAAATTTTCAAAAAAAATATTATAAACATGTAACGAAAGTATACGAATTTTTTTTAATTATCTGACAAGGAGTACAAATAAACTTGAGAGACCTTATTCTGCGGAGTTTCGCATATATATATATATATATATATATATATATATATATATATATATATATATATATATATATATATATATATAGTAGTAACTTTGCTAGCAATAAAAATGGACAAAGGAAATATTTACCAAATGTGAATAATCATGTATATCTATCGCATCAACAATTTTCCCGTCTTTTTTGAAAAGGGAAGCTTTTGGAAATGAGAAGGGGATATGTCTTCTTTCTGAAATTGAATAATAAAAAAATATATTTAAAGTGATATAGAATATATATATATATATATATATATATATATATATATAGTAAGTAATTTATAAAATATATATGGCGATTAAGCTACACTGAATATTCTGCGTTTCATCCAACGTCAGCGCATAAGCCTGACGAATCCTATAGTTGGATGAAACGCAGAATATTCAGTGTAGCTTAATCGCCATATATATTTTATAAATTACTAACTAGCTCTACCTATGTGTTGAGCACTTTTGAAGTAAATACTTAAAGTTTACGCATAAATCTATACTTTCGTATATTAAATTTATGTGAATAAATGAAGTAGTTATATATATATGTTGTTTATTGTTGAGTTAGAAAGGGTGTCAGTCGCTGGATTGAACTTATTTCCCCCCTATTATTTGCATATATTTATGTAGTTCAAATTGTTTGAATAAAATTAATTCATTAGTTAGTTAGTTAGTAGATGGAATTAATAATTTTATAATTTACATAAAAATTAATAATTTTATTATATCATAATTAGGATCATTTAATTTTTTCTAACTCAACAATAAACAACAACATATGCAAATAATAAATAAAATATTTATCAATATTCAAATTTTATTTTTAGCTGCAATATTTTAAGTCTAAAAAATTCTTATTTTTTACTTTACTAGAATATCTTGTTCTTTATTTTTCCAGGTTGAATTTCTTGTCCTTTACTTTTCTAGGTTTAATAAAATCTTAAGAATATTACTTTTCATGCGCGCATTTTTCCATATAATCCATGATTTTCCCAGGCATTGCTATTGGATTAATATATAAATTTATAATATTTATTAATGATTGTCAAAAAAAAATAGCTCTCAAACACACATTTATGCAATATTTATCATTCAATCACAGTAGTTCCGAGCCAGGGTCTCTACCGAGACTGCGGTTCATGAATTCGTGACCTGTATAGAGCGTAAACTAACAAAAAAAGAAGATGGCACTCGGTGTCTTTTTAGATATCGTTGGAGCTTTTGACAACATACCCTTCAGTAGTATGTTCAAGTCGCTACGAGAACTCTATGTGCCACCAGTACTCATCCGATGGATTGAGTATATGGTGAGGCACAGAACAGTTCAAGTAGAACTACTGAGGGCAACTGTTAAAAGGGAAGTAGTTAAATGAAACCCCCAAAGTGGGATTTTATCACCTTTACTATGGAACTGTATGCTGAATCCTCTTTTAAAGGAGTTTAAAAATAGGAATATTTATGCCCAGGCTGATGCTGATGACATCGCAGTGCTGGTTGCGGGTTCAAAAGCATCATTGGTCAGACGCATTGCCAAAATGGGACATTTTTCATCAAATGTGATAACGAAAAATTTGAGTTCATTCAAAGAATATGTATATCATAGAATTCACTAATACTTTTAATCGATAAATTCACCAATTTTTGCTATAAAATCATAAGGAGAGTTTTAAAAAATAGTTATTAAAAAAAAGTTCGGTTTTTTAATTATAAAAAAAAACGATACACGGGATTGAACGTAAAAACTTTTCACCAACCCCCGGTACTCTAACCGTTACGCTAACATGTCATATTGGCAAAATC
Organism: Euprymna scolopes; assembly: GCF_053919585.1. Classification (NCBI taxonomy): domain Eukaryota; kingdom Metazoa; phylum Mollusca; class Cephalopoda; order Sepiida; family Sepiolidae; genus Euprymna; species Euprymna scolopes. The sequence goes on from NC_136497.1 coordinate 20,677,192, forward strand.
GCAGTAAAAAATATTTATATACAAAAAAAGTTATGCAAAATAAAAAAAAAAAAAGCGTTAGTCCCTTATGTACTTACTCTCCTGTTTGTGAACCCACATATTTTGTTGTAACTTTTTTTCTACTGAACCAATTTTCGAAAAAATATTTTCAAAATGTAGCTAATGAGGTGTTCTATCCAACTATATAACCTGTTTGAAATTTGGTTGCGAACGGAATTAGTGGTGGGGGTTTGAATGTGTCTCGATTCATTCAATTTCGGACTTAAGCATATATTCAACCACTACCGTGGTTGAATGATATATATATATATATATATATATATATATATTGAGGCAAATATTGTTAACTTTTTTTATTTTTCAAGTTTTCGTATTATCTTTTTTTTTTTTTTTTTTACACAGTGGTCACCACTTATCAAGGCCCGGAAGCCACTCAGGGATAAGGGTTATTGCAAGTACATTACGTTAGTGTGGAGATTTGATGAAGTGTTTACTTAAGGGGGCGGTTCACTAAGAATTTGTTAACGTTGGATTTGAAGACATTCAAGTTGTAGTCAGGTGGGAAACAGGCAGACGGAACAGAGTTCCACAGGCGTGCAGTTCTAAGAAAGAAGCTTTGTTCATGGAATCCACGTTTTGATTTAGGCCCAGATAAAGAGTGGGGGAAATTTTTCACAGTGGATTCAGCTAGACAGGTGTTTTTCGTGAAAGATTGGCAAGGGGGGACCAGAGATTGGAGTTCAGACGAGCACCTGCCATGGAAATAACGATAAAACAAGGATAGGCTCGCAACGTCTCTTCTGTGGAAGAGAGGTTGCAGGGTAGAGAAAAGGGCATCCCCCACTAAGCCACGAAGTCTATTTTGTACTCTGTCAAGGCAGGATAGGCTGTTTTTAGCTGCTCCTGCCCAGATATGGCAGCAGTATTCCATCCTTGGACGTACTTGGCTTTTATATAGATAGAGAATTGCATCAGCAGTGAGATATCTTCTTTTTTGTATATACATTGAATGTATGGATGTATGATCCAAGTATTTTTCTTCTCGGAGTGTCCACAGTTTTAACTTTTCATGAAATCATCTTCACTCAGGAATGTGTGTTAGTCTCAGTAAGAAATTGTGGGAAGACTTATTTAAATGGTAGTAAATAGGGTGCGAGGGTCGTTGGATTGTTGACACCAGTGGATGGGTTGTGTGGTAGGGGGAAGTGAGGAGAGCCTGCCTATTCTATTGTCGGTGGCAGGATGTGGGGGAGGAAAAGGACTTATGTGAAGCATTTGAGTATATTGGTACTATTCTGAAATGTGACCTGATTTAAGCTAGGCTTTTGCATTTTGATAGATATAGCTTCTAAGATTTTGAGTTTTTTTACGTTTGTTTTGTGGTATTGTTGACTAGAATTTCTCTGAAATTTGAGGGGGAGGGGTAGTGATGTTTTTTATGTCAATGTTGGAAGATGGCACTAGATTTAAGATTATGGTATGTGAGGCAGCGTGATAATGTTGTGGTCATATGTCCGACATAACTATTAGTTGTATTGTTGTTATAGGAGTTACATTCTCCCAAGAGGCATTTAAACTGATAGATGACATTGGTTCATTCCAGTGGTTTTTAATAACTAGGTTTTGAGTTTTTAAATTTTTTATAGTAAATGATGAATCTAATGTTATTGTTGTTTACAGGGGATATGTATCCATGGATGATGTTTTTTTATAGCGATTTCTTCTAACTTCAAGGCCGGGTGCATTTGGTTGCAATAGAATGAGTTGACTGTATTGGGGTTATGGTGTTGGGAGTGTTACTGTTAGTGGGAGGGTTGTTTTGCTTCTGGAGCATGGAGTTAATATCTCTATGTTGTTCAACATTTTGACTACACATAAGAATATCGTCCAGATAGTCTATTGCAAAACCCAAACCACTTAGCAAAGTATCGATTACCTGTTGGAAAATTCCAGGTGCAACTTTTATACCAAATGCTAATTTATTGGATTTATACAGTCCTTTGTGCGTTGAGATACACAAAAGTTTCAAGCTATCTTCCTCTACTGGTGGTATTTGTAGGTACGCCTTGCTTAAATTTATTTTGGAAAATTTTTTTCGACATTTAAGTTAGCGAATACCTCGTCTGGGTTTGGTAGCGGATAGTGGTGGTCCTTGAGCACTGTATTCAATCTGATAGAGAAATCTGTACATACTCTAATCCCTTTAGAGTTTTTTTTTCATGTATACGGTGGGGGCTGCCCATTCATTATAGTAAGTAGGGGTCAAAATCCCAGTGTTAACTAGTCTTTCCAATTCTTCTTCAATTTTTTCCCTTGAAGCGAATGGGACGCTCCGTGGCTTTTTGAATTTTGGTTTTGTTTCAGCCAGCGATTCAAATTTCACTTTTATTTTTGTGCAGTATCCAAGCTTTTTAAAGAAAACACTTGGGAAAGATTTGTTAGATCTTTTTTGAGTTTGTCAGCTTCGGCCGTTAGGTTTTCAACTTTGTGACAAAAATCACTTATTAGCGAATCCCATAATTCAAATTCCTGAATCCAATCAGTCCTGAATAAATTTGTTGCATTCCTTAGGATGAACACTTTTAGCTTTTTTGTCATTGTTTTTAGTGACACATCAGTAAGTAGCTCAAATTTTATTTTTTCGTCAGTTACTGATCTTGCAACTTTATTCGTCTTTGTCATTGTGGCCAGGAGTCATTATAGTAGTATGAGAGGAACGTGTTCGTAGCATGTGGTTAATCATGTTATGCTTGTCTCCTTCTAGTCTCTGAAACCAGTGGTATTCATAGGACTAGTTGATTCCACTTAGTTCTCAGATAGGGGTGATTTATCCCCCACAATAAAAGGCAAGAATTATAGCAGGTAGGTTTTTTGTAGTTGGAGGTGCTGAAAGTGTTATTGGAAGTGTCAATAAGAACGTTGAGGAAAGGAATTCTGTTATATATATATATATATATATATATATATATATATATATATATATATATATATATAGCAAAAATGGTAATGAGTAAAAACTTGAAGAGAGTGCTCAATATTACAGCAGAGCAAATATATATATTTTTTATTGCCATTTTATCTGCATAGTTAGACATGTTTTGATGAAATTATCGAATCGTTGATATAATTCGGTAATCAAAATATGTGTAACTAAGCTGACAAAACGGTATTAATATATATATATATATATATATATATATATATATATATATATATATATATATATATATATATATATATATATATATATATATATATTTATATATATAAAGATTTATGTAAAAAATACTGTGGAATTTCCATGGAGTGTTGCTAATTAGTAATAGATACGCATTTTTAAGCCAAACGTGTGGATTTTCTTACCTTTTTCTCTTAACAAAAGCTTCTGAAAAGGTGGTTGTTTGTCAATAAATGTTGGCTGCAAAACAAAATAAGATTCCAATTAAATAAATCCAATTAAAAATGTTGATAAAATGCTCAAATATGTTTTTTTAAATTTTGCTATCTCTGATTGCACACTGACATTCTCATGACAGTTTTCTAAGCTTTACTATTTCCACGTTTGCTTATAACAAATTAAAAGTTGGTGCTTTGTTTTGTGACACCATCATAAGATTGCCTTACGGGCCTAACTGACGTTTTTCATCACTTTTTTGTGAGTGAAAAACCATTCTTGTAATATTAAAATTTTTGAAAAAAAAAAAAATGCAAAAGAAATAATTTTATCATAGAGAAAAGAGAATTATTCAATTGTAAATATTAAATGCAGTTATCCGAGGCAAAAATTGGCAGCATCAATCCCATCAGAGTCCATTTTAATTGTAAAGAATTCCAGGTAAAAAAAAAAATGGTAGTATTAAGAATATTCGGCCAAAACGATAGAAGGAAGTAAGTATTTTTTGATAGAGTTTCTCTATAAAAATCTACCAAAAATCAGATAATTATCCAATCAATGCGAAATTTTCACCGATTATTAAGTGAAGAATGAATTTTATAATGCTGTACTTTTTTTTCATAATCGATATTTATATATATATATATATATATATATATATATATATATATATATATATATATATATATATATATATATATATGTTTGTTTTTTTTGCCTACAACTCTCCCTTTTTTATTTGTAGGTACATATACACTTAAAATAATTATCTGAAACTGAGCAAAATATATTGTATTGTGGGAAAGGTGAGGATTGTAGAAAAAAACAAGCAAACAAAAAAAATATACAACTGCGCACATATCAGATTTTAAGGTTGAAAATCCGAATTTTGAATGTGTTTTATTTTTCATCTTTTGTGTTTTAAAGTGTGAAATTCATTGAATATGTTAATAATAATTATTATCTTTCAGATAAGCAAATAAATTATATATTTTCATTATTTTTGTTAAAAACACTACTTTTAAATCTTTGAAAAATAAATTAATAATTTTCTTTTAGTGAGCCCAAATATTAAATAAGAAATGCTTTGAAAAATCAATACCAAAAAAAGAAAAAATCGATAAATAACTGCGCATTTTGCTAAAAATATGATAATTTCTTTTGGCAATTCCTTGTTCAATCACTTATGGTGGCCCAACCGTGATAGTAGATGCAGGAGTTGTTTTCAACACTTGTGACGCCTAGCAACATTCCCAAAATGGTTACCCATCTGGTACTGGCCAGCCTTATCGTTGCTTAACTTTTGGAGTTATCTAGGTGACATATATATATATATATATATATATATATATATATATCGCTTATGAAAAAAGAATTAAACCCTTCACTTAATCGTCAAATCAAATGTTAAAAATACATAGATAAATATAGTTTATTTAGTCCCTTCTAGGCCTCCATACTTAATTTTAAACTATTATTATTTTTATTTTTAAATTACACTCCGTAAATCCATAGAGTGATATAAAAAGTTGAAATTATTTGAAATTGAGGTACTTATAATATTTTTGCATATTCTTATAGCAAATCATCCTAAATTTTAGACAAAAAAAATATTTGGTTTAAAAACCTTTTAAAAACATATTTTAATGTTTTAGAAATCAAGACAAAATGGCGATGAATGATATGGTTTTATGAAAATTTTAAATTGAAAATTCTATTAAAAACAGTGGAAAAAGTTTTATATTATTCTGCTTTTCATATGATAAAATTCAGGCTTTTATATTTCTGGAAAAATAGAAGTTGCTCAACCCCAACTCTTTGCATCTTTCAAAACTTTTTTTTTTTACATGGGGGTCACCACTTATCAAGGCCCGGAAGCCACTCGGGGATAAGGGCTATTGCATGTACAGTAATCAATGGGATAGTATCGTAGTAATCGTTAGTATTGGAGATTTGATAAAGTGTCTTACTTAAGGGGGCGATTCATCAAGAATTTGTTTTTGTTGAACTTGAAAACATCCAAGTTGTAGTCAGGTGGGAAACAGGCAAATGAAAGAGAGTTCCATAGGTTCATGGAATCTACATTTTGATTCAGACACAGATAAAGAGTGGGGAAAATTACTGACAGTGGTTTCAGCTACACGGGTGATTATCATGAAAGATTGGCGAGGGGGGGGGCAGAGATTGTAGCTCGGACGAGCACTTGCCATGGAAATAACGATAAAACAAAGACAGGCTCGCAACGTCGCTTCTATGGGAGAGAGGTTGCAGGGAAGAGAAAAGGACATCCCCCACTAAGCCACGAAGTCTCTTTTGTATTCTGTCAAGGCAGGATAGACTGATGAAACTTACAGCATAAGTAGGATAAGAACTACAAGAATAACCCCGATGACCATTAGCTCTGCAAAAATTACAACTGTAATTTGCTTTAGTCGCCTTCATATAAAAATCCTCTAAGGTGGAAGGTTTTTTGATAGCAGAGATATACTTAAGCTTATGAGAAAACTTCTTAACAAGACTCACAACTTTACGAGGGTAAGAATCTTGCTTACAAAAATTCAATGTGCACGAAATTTCAAGGCAATCTAATATTTCTTCCAGGGATGGAAAACTATTTCCAACCTCATGAACTAACTCTGCCTTAAAGAAAGCCAGTAACTTGCCAAAATTTCTATGACTAAGTAATTTATTCCCAGGAGATTCAATCTTCAAAGAATCCAATTCACACGGATTTTTATGCTTATATATCTGAACCTTCAAAATACTCAGAAACTTCCCGACGGCAGAAACATTACTTATTCTGTCAGTACATAATAGAGAAGAAAAAATCGAGTCAATTATATCTTTTCGTCAAAAAATTCTGAATGTTTAGCGCTACCTGATAGTTTTCATCAGATAATGTCAAATGTCTAATCAACTGGAAGGTGTAACCAGTTATGTGATTTTTCAAAACGACTGGCTTTAAAACGTTGCAGTCAAGATTAGCTACACAATTCTGAAATTCAGAAAGGCCGACTTATTAGTCTTCAGATCCTTATCATTGAACTTAGAGCACTCGATCTTAAGAACCAAGTTAGGACCTTTGGTTTTCACAGCAGGTTTCCAACGTTCAAAGGAAGGTTATAAATTAGACATTTTTTCCAACACTTGTATCCAAAACAAGATACATTCTTTATAAAAGGATTCGATCGTAAACTCATCAATCATTGCCATCAAATAAACATTGACAATCTGTTCTTCTAAAAGATTCACAGATTTCAAATAATCATCAACTTAATTTTTATATAATGCCAAACTAGATTCCTCAACTTCATCCCATAACTCTAAAAATTCAAACATAGTTAATATTTTGTCTTTAGCCAACTTCCTCCTCTGCATCAACAAAGCGGTAGTAGCAGGAGAGAAAGCCATTTTTATGCAGCTAAGCTCCACCCCCAAGAACAGCCAACCAATCAGAAAGCCACTAGTCAGTAAGAGAAAAGTTCATGAAGTGTCTGCTGCTAATATTTTGCTCTCAGCTACAAAGAAAGTTATTTGTGTGGTAACAATTACAAAAGATAAAAAGATAGATTGGCTTTCTTTTACTTATCACGGCATGATATGAGATTTCAACTTGCACAGGATTTTTTTTATTTTTAGAAAGGTAAAAATACTTTAGCAAAGTTGAAAATAGTTCACTCGCTTTGGTCGCAATTTAAGCTTACATTTGATAATGTAGTCCACTTTAAAATCAAAGTCCACTCGTGTAGATCAATTGAAATATCTACAGACAAAGATAACTTATTATCTGAGAATAATGTTTCTAAGAGTGTTCTTTTATAGCAAGGAATTTATTTCCTCATTTTCCTGAAAGAATAACCTGAAAATAAAATACACACTTTTATTTTTACAGGACTCCTTGTCTCATCAGAGAACATTATCATATGAAGAACTGTGTGTAGAAGTTCTTTGTATAATAATGTTCTCTGATGAGGCAAGGAGTCCGGGAAAAATAAAAAAAAACCTTTCCAAGTTCCTTCTTTGAGTCTGGTCAGAATAAAAAACATTTTTTTCATTTGATTTAGAAAAATTGCAACTTGAGACGTTTCCATTTTCTTCAGGCCTTAGAAAAAAATATCTCGCTATCGTGATAGACACTTCCACAGCATATTCAATCTTTGGTAATGTCGTCCATTTTAAAATAAAAGTCTACTTGTTTAGATCAGTTGAAATATCTCGAGACAAACTTAATAAAATAATGTTCCGAAATTGTACTTTGATAGCGAGGAATTTATTTCCTCATTTTCCTGAAGGAATAACATGAAAAAAAAAAATACACAGTTTTTCGTTAATAACGTTCTCTAATGAGGCACAGAGTGCAGTAAAATATTTTCCAAGTTCCTTCTTTGAGTCCAGCCAGGATAAAAACATTCTTTTCATTTGACTTAGAAAAAAATGCAACTTGAGATGTTTCCATTTCTTTATGCCTTAGAAGTCTTTCCTAGTGAGATTATTTTTCACATGTATCTCTTACAGGCTTGTAGTTCTCTGACATATTTAACTGTCCAAGTCCTCAACAGATTTCTAGGATTTGCTTGAAGTAGATTTCTCTCAGCGAGATGCGAATTCATCAGGTAAATTAGACAAAATCACTTCAACATTATAAACTTCGCCAGGTAACTTAGACGAGTTCACTTCAACATTTTAACGTCCTGTTAAATGGAGAGAAGATTGTACATCAACACATTTCAACTGTCAAGCTCCAACTGCCAACCTCATCTTGGATTTTATCGCAAAACACAGAAATGTTCAACCAATCAACAGGCAGAAATTAGTTGCATGACCAACAACATCAACAGCAGTGAAGTAAACTCAAGAGAAAGGAAGAAAAGGGAAAAAAGAGAAGGAAAAGAAATATATCCCAAAAAATTTCTACAATAATAATAATAATAATAATAATAATAATAATAATAATAGGAAGAAGAAGAAGAAGAAGAAGAAGAAGAAGAAGAAGAAGAAGAAATAGACTTACCCGAACTAAATGTGGTGTATCTTCTTGAAGCCAAATATAATCTTTATGTTCGTGTTTGGTGTGTAAGTAGTTGTATTTAATGATATTTTTGTCACAATCGCACCAATTAAACTTTCTAGTCGCCTGGTCGAGGTGTCTAAACGATATAAACGAGTTGGGCAACGAGCGGATGTATGGAGATCTTGCCGCCAACAATAATCGTTTAAATGCTCGCACAATGTCAGCTGAGTTTCTCACTGATTGGCTGAGCACCCAGTAAAGAACTGGCGGGATTTGTTCTAAAGTCAGTGGCGGAATTGGCGTTTTCAAATTATGCTCAAATTTTTCAAGAGTGAAAAATGCGATGGCCGAATAGAACAGGCATTCCCGGTCACTGTATTTGTTTTCTGCAATTGAAAATGGCACAAAGTTAACGAATAATAAACAGAAACATTAAACGCCAATAAAAATCATAGCGTTCATTAATTAAACATTAGAAGGTGACTTCTGGAGAACGAGGTCATCTGCAAAGTGAAGAACAGAAAGAGCAGAGGAATTTTTAATAATTTGTGGTTTGGTTATCATCGAATAGATAATACACTATGATGTTAGTTCGAATATTGGAAAGGTATGATTTGCTTCTTGTATTTCCATCCTGAATTATGATGATGACGACAAAGAAGAAGGAGGAGGAGGAGGAGAAGGATGAGGAGAAGAAGAAGAAGATGATGAAGAAGAAGAAAAGAAATATAAAATACAAAGAAGCAAACAAAGAAAAAGAATATGAAGAAGAAAAAGAATAATAATAAGAAGAATACAGAGAAGATGACGACAAAGAAAAGAAAAGTAATACGCAAAATATAAAGAATAAGAATATGAAGAAGATAAAGAAGAAGCAGAAGTGTTATTATCTATTTATTTAATAAAAAAACAAAAATTGTTTCAGGAATCTTAGGTAGGACGACTCCTGGTGTGTTTGTGGTATTATGGTGAATGAGAACTATAGCTAGGATTAGATTAGTATACACCAATCAAAGGTACAGTGATGAGAATGGCCATAGACACCCTTCTCAAATCTTTTGAGTAGCCCGGCTTCTAATTTTTTTTTTTTTTTTGCTGTGTTGTTTTTTGTAAAATTTCATGAAAATAAAGAAATATGTAACTCAAAATATATTTGTGCCTTTACCTGATTCATTATTCTTCTCTCTGACAGCAAATCCTAGTAAGAAGTCTTCGAAATTTTGTCTTGGAGGACCAAAAAAGGTCTTCATGGCATCTATGACTTCATCATAAGTGACATTGGAACAGATTGTTCGCAGAAGTCTATAAATCGTTTCGAAATCGGACTCCATTGGCAATTTGATCCTCAGCAAAGCACGCGTCTGAAAATCAAAAAAGAAAAAAACGGAGATGAGTAAGTGCAATATCAAATTGGTTTCATGTTAACATCGAAGATTGTAATCTTGGGATGCCGTGTTCAAATCCTGATGAAGCTATTGCTTTACTTTCACCAAAACCCGTGGGAAAGGTTTGAACCCAGCTTTTATTTTTTTTTATTATCATATTTATACATAGATCTACACTTTATACAATGAAAATTCCCACCATTTGTAAGTCAAGCTTAATATATATATATATATATATATATATATATATATATATATATATATATATATATATATTCCGGGAAAACGCCGGTTGCCCCCCCCCCCCCGAGGGGGGCCTTCCAGGTTAAAATGGTTAAAATTGACACTTTTGTGCTTATTAAAAAAAAAAAAAAATGATGCCTTGGATTTTTATAAAACTTTCTAAAAAGTTGTAACTAACTGATTTCTACATAATAACATAATATATACTTCACAATAACTCTTGGGTGTGCCCCAGCGTCTCTTTTAGGGCTAATAAAAACACTCCATTTTTGGGAATATTTGACCATATTTGTCCAAAAGTTTCTGTGTATATCTATTTAGCAGTTTTGCATGGTGCTGAATTCAAATTTAAATATGTTAAGGCCTTGGGGACTTTGGGGCTAAATGGGGGAGGGGGATAATGGACTTAGCCATTTCTTTTTTTTGCATGGTGTAGAACTCAAATTTACATATGTTAAGGCCTAAAACTGCACCGTTTGTTCATTTTCACCAGGATTTGACGTCCCCTGGGGACTTTTTGGGGTGGGGGAGAATGTTGAACTTTTTTTCCATTTTTTTTATGCCTCGTTCACTGTGCAGTCACAGGAGACCATGCATGATTCATTTGTTTATATTTATGATTTACTTTATATATTTTTAACGATTGATTATTATTTATACAAGCGTTTTGAAGATATATTTATTATGCTTTTAGAGCGACTTTATTTATATAATATTCTGCTTGTTCCTTTTTTTTTAGTCAGTTCGTACATTACGCTTTGAAAAAAGCCAAATACAATTTCTGATTGCCAAACTGCTTCAAAAAAATCCAAATTCATGAATTTTGGTATATGATCATTGTTGTAATCGTGTGAGAAAGGAACTCATAGTAATTCCGACGTGCAGCTGTTCTTCACCAAAGTAAGAAGTCAGCAAAACGTTGCATAAAAAAGAAACATTATCTGCCAAAAGGTGTGGAACTGAAAGAGTAAATTGTCTCTTAAAATGCGATTTTATTATTTGTATTGAACTATGTAGCACAATATTTCTTTTTGAATATTTATTAATACTTATTAATTTATCTCATTTGGATCGGTTCTATATTTAAAGTATAATGAACATTATTTTCATAGAAATGTTAATAAACTCATATTTGCTGCATGTCAAAAAATAATAGGAGATATATATAGGGTGACCCGACATTGCTCGATATATATATATATATATATATATATATATATATATATATATATATATATATATATATATATATGGTGACTCGACATTGCCCGAGATAGAATGATGATCAACGAATGTTTCACACTCCCATATTTTTATTGTCATCGAAATCGATGAAATAGCCCATCTTTCAATCAAATCGATTCAGTGTCTGCTCTAACTGGGAACACATCGTGAAGTACCTGAAAGAAGCTTCACATGTCTCTATTGACCCAACCAGCTATGATGGTCGGAGATTGCCCCAGAAGGGGACTAATAGATAGCTGAATTAGAGCTTTTTATTTATGTGACAGGGTATTGCCAGGCAACCCTGCAAGTTGAAAAAGAAAGAGAAAATGGCTTGAATGCTGATATGAAATACATTTTCTTAGTAAAGGAAAGAAAAACAATTTTGAGAACTTTAACAATATTGTTTGGGAATGTGGTTGTTTTGGCTGTCTAACCATGTTTTGTCTGGGAGGTGACCTTAAAAGATCATGGCCGAAAGGTTGGCCGATGTTTGAAAAATAGTTGATAGAATTGTTTGTTGCTAACGGAAAATCACCTAATCTATATGCATGGCTGGGTGATGTGGCTAATTGTCCAATCAGGGAGAGGTAGAGTGCAACATGGTGGGCAGGTATTGGTTGGATAGAACCCCTAGAGCAGCCAAAACTTACCCAAACCCTCCATTTAAAAAATACTGCAGAGCAAGGAAAAATTAGGTGAGTTGAATTGTGAGTTGTGAGTTGTTTTTTGTTGGTCACCATTGTTGAGAGCCCACGTTACTGTCCACCGCCCTCCTCCTGCGTAAAAACACCCTTCTCTGACCGACTGATAAACAAAAACGAATCGGTAATTGATAAAAAGAATCACTATCGAGAGACTGATAGAACAAGAAAAATATATATTCTTTTTGTTATTTTTTCCTGTTGATAGTTGTACATAATTATCATTTTCTTCTTTGTATTCAGACTTGTTATTAATTAATATTTACAACAAAAACCAAAACTTGCGTCATAGTGGATTATTCATCGTTTGTCAACTTGTGAATTTACTACAGAGGCATGAAACCATATGTTATACTCTCGTAATGACTTCATAATATATTGTAGTCTACATTGTTAGTTTTGATTTTATAAAATTATTTTTATCATTCAAACACGGCAGTGTTTGAATATATGGTTAAGTAGGAGTTCTAGTCATTAAGAACTGCTTTAAAGTTTCACCTCTCACTCATTTTCTGACTAAATTTCAAACAATTGTTATAGTTTATAGATCACCTTCTCAGTTATATTGTGAACATTTTTTTTTCAATTTTCGTTTAATAAAACAAAAGTTATAATAAATTTACTGGTGTTCAAATAATCGCAAAAAAAAAAATAAGGAGGTGATCAACGTTTTTTATGATTGGTTTCCATAGCAAACACGTCGGTTCAGCAACTACTGTTGCTACCAATTCACCACCCTCGCGAAAAGCGAAGTAACAAGTGAAACAGAGAGAATTAAAGGGAGATAATTGGGGGATTTTATTGAAAGCAGACGAGTGCCGTACATTGTTATTACATATGTGTATATTATGTTTATGGGCAAAAAAATAAGACTAAAATTAAACAAAGAACAAGTGAATTTACTGAAAGCCTAAAAAAAATCATGGATTTCAATAGAAAAATGCAAGCATGAAAAGTAATATGGTTAAGCTTAAACATGGAAAAGTAAAGGACTAATTGTTAAAACTGGAAAAGAAAAGGACAGGATATTCTAGTAAAAAATATAATAAATTTATAACTTAAAATATTACAGCATTAAGAATTTTTTTTTAATTCAGTTTATAACATTATATAATCAATTCTTAATGCTGCAATATTTTAAGTTATTTCGCATTTTTCTATTGCAATATATAATGGTTTGCATTAACGTTTAAAATGAAAAAGTCAAGTGTCATGCCTCAATTGTGCTCTAAACAGAAACATTCATTTTGAACATGCTCTTGTCATATGAAATAACCTACTGTTGATTTTATATGTTGGGCCTTTCGGCTTGTGTGGTAGTAAAACTTCTCAAATGCACTTGTGATGTTAGATTGTCTAAGATGTTAACTTTGGTCAAAATCACCTGTTCCTTCTTTCATCGGATTATTTTGATTATCGGTTATTGATACTTATCGAAAACATTCTAACACAACACCTATCTAAGAACACTGCCAGGCACATAAAGTACCGTCGTGTGAAATTTCATAAAAATCGATCCGGCCGTTTTCGAGTCCATAGGGAACGAACTCACACACAGATACGCAAACAATGTTCCCTTTATATAATAGTAGAAGTAGATAGATAGATAGATAGATAGATAGATAGATAGATAGAGATAGAGAGAGAGAGGATTTTTTTTTAATTTCTAATTTATTTTTTCTTATAACTGACTTTTAAAAACTTTATAACTGATTGTCTTTTAACTTATAACTAACGCATTCATTTAAAACATTTTTAACAGACTTATAAATGACTTTAAAATATGATAACTGACTTTTTTTTACTTAAATGTTTCTTTATTTTATATTTCTAGCCCTCATTCAGATATTATCACTTGAAAATTGTATTTTAAAATTCACTATAACGTCTTTTGTTTGATAAATAATGTTTTTTGACTGAAACGATAAAACATTTGGTTAAAAAAAAAACAAGCATTATGATACATTTATTCACCATTCAGTGATTGTTCGATCACCCAAAACATTTACTCACCGTTCGGAGAGCAGTGATTGTCCCAGCACCCAAAATCATATACCACGGAGGTAAATCAGGCAACGTCGAATTGTTCTTGAGTATAGTGCCTAGAAAAGAAAGAGTTTCCAATCTTCAAGCGTTCAAGCAGTAAATGTTTAAATAGTTATAAGATGTCCATAAAATAATTTTTTATTTAATCGATTATTGAAAGTTTTACGGGTTATTTTAGCTTATTATAAATCCCAGTTTGTCTTATGGCTTCATATTGAATTTATATAACCTACTTTTTCTCGTGGAATAATGGATCAAATATAGATTTCTGCTAAAAATTATCAAGAGTTGTCTCTCTTTGAACATATCTGTTATCTCCCCTGAATTATAGTGTCATGGAGAGTGTACGAGGGGCGTGCAATAAGTAATGCCCCTGACCCACTTCCAGTTGTCTGATCTAGCTAAAATGTTGCATGTGCAATGATTTATATCTCAACAGGTTATGTGGCAAATTACAGCTCTGAACTAATTGTGGTTTCTGTTTGACAGGTGTTTGAACTGATTCAGGTGTGAAATGGAGCCTGTTGAATGTCGAGCAGTGATCCGGTTTTTGTATTTGAAAGGACGCACATCATGGGAGACTTTTGATGAAATGAAAGAAACTTATGGTGATAATGTCCCATCATATGACCTTGTAAAACGCTGGCATAGTGAATTCAAACATGGCCGAAAGACTGTGGAAACAGCTCCCAGACTTGGTCGCCCCCGCCCCCACCTCCACCCTTCTGCCATTGATGAGGCATCTGTCCGTCAAGTTGAGGCTGCCATTTTGGAAGATCGACGTATTACTATCCGCCAAATAGCCGAAGATGTCAAGATTAGTACAGGGTCTGTGGAAACTATCATTCATGACCATTTGCATATGCATAAGGTGTCTGCCAGATGGATTCCCAGGTTGCTCACACCATTCCAGAAGCGAGAGCGCGTCGAGTGCTCGAGGATGAATTTGGAGATGTGCCAAGAAGATGAGTTAAAGTTTTTCGAAAGACTGATTACACAGGATGAAACCTGGGTCCATCACTATTATCCAGCGACCAAAGCCCAGTCAATGCAATGGAAGCACTTGGACTCACCACCTCCAAAGAAGGCAAGGGCGCAGCTCTCTGCTGGCAAGGTCATGCTCACGGTCTTCTAGGACCAGGACAGAGTAGTGATGACAGATTTCCTGGCAAAGGGTACCACAATTACAGGAGCCTATTATGCTTCACTTTTGAGGAAATTAAGGGAAGCTATCAAAATCAAGAGGCGGGGCAAGATCAGCAAAGGTACTCTTCCTGCAGGACAACGCTCTGGTCCACAACTTGCATGTCACCAGATTAGAAGCATAGGCGTGTGGTTATGAAATTCTCCCCCATCCTCCCTACTCTCCTGACCTTGCACCCTCTGACTTTCACCTCTTCCAAGCCATGAAGTTGTTTTTGAAAGGAAAGCATTTCCCAGATGATGCAGCCTTGATTTCTGAAGTCACGTTGTGGTTGGAGGACCAACCTGGGGTGTTCTACAAAAACGGTCTCCAGAGCTGCATCAAACGATGGGAGAAATGCATAACTCTGGGTGATTCCTATGTAGAGAAAGCCTAATAACTGTGCCAAGTTTCGTTGCTCTACTGCTATGGGAAGTGGGTCAGGGGCATTACTTATTGCACGCCCCTCATACTCACCTATTTCCAGAAATTAAAAATACAGGTATTTCAAGAAATCATCATCTATTTGAAAATGTGAATAACATCAAAACTTCATTTTTGATAATAACGAAATTTATAAAAACGACATGATTACACTACAACATCTTGTTTTTATATTACTGCTATTTTGATGCATAGAACACAAGGGTGTTTTAGAATTTTTATGGTAATGTGGAGTCTGGATTTTTTTCTTATGAAATTCCTTAAATGATGAAGTTATTCATCTCCCTTCCAAGACGGAAAGATAAAACACAAGTCAAAAAGTGGGATTTAAAGTGCTAACTCGCTAGGAGAAGAGAACTCTGGCCTGCAAAAAATGCTTGAGCAGTCCAATCAGCATTCTCTAGTAGGAGCCCTTATGTCAATTAGAAATAAACTAAGCTCTTCTTAAAGGGTGAGAAGACAAAGCCTGGGAGGGTAGACTTCCTAGAACTGCACAGGACTAGCAACATACTGCAGTCGACAGGAAAAATGTCATTTAAAAATTGGCCTTGACTCTGTCGGCTTTAGTGCCGAGAGAAAAATTCCTAGTTTTCAGAACAAATCAGAAACAATAGAAGAATTAAAGTCAATTATTGTAGAAAGAAAGTTTGAGAATAAGTTTGAGATGCAATCATTTGTAACTCGCTTTCAGAAATGGATAGAGGATATTTGGTCGTATGACATTATATATATCGTTCATTATATCTATACAAATAGATGAAAACTTTTTGAAGATCCCGTACCTCTAATTCCACCCATATGCAAATTTAAAAGCCAGATATCTATCTTTTTCTGACTTGGACACATAGGCAATTGGACATGGTTTCAATCATCTGACCACCTAAGCATGGCTTCCACAAGCTCTAGTCATAGTCCTCTTTAGTTGTAGTCATATAGACTTCTAGAACATCATCAATTAAACGTAAGTTGCATTTATTTATATATCACCTATGCATCTCTCTTTCTTTTTGTTTACCCTGGCAATACATGTTTTTATCGATTCTATTTGGACGTTAAGATTTAAACATTCACTTTGTAATTATGTCGTTGGTTTTCACCCCTTTTTATGTATCAAGTTTCATATAATCTTCTTATGTTTGCTATTTAACAAGTTATCTTCATCAGATCCTTTTTATATTAACGTGCAGATTTTGAGGAGCATCATCCACATTGATGAAATATCCATCCTGGTTAGCTGCATGCATGGAAAAATTTGTGAAAGTTTTGGAGCAAAAGTTTTACAGAAGATGCCCTTCCTTGCCTAATGCTTTATCATGATAAACACTAAATGTGTTATGAGTCAAGGTCAACAACCTGCACCAGATCAAAACAGTCAGTCAGCTTTTATAATGTCCGACATCTATCAAGTATTAACTTTACATTGGGCATCTGTATATATTTCATATACTTGACTGGGGCAAATATCACATACATACCTTTGAGGAAACTGCCAATTGGTCAGGGACTTCTTATTGATTATTCATAGCTAACTTCTATATCTGAGGACTGTTTCTCTATCCATGACCTGATGACCTGTTGGATCGTGCACACACACACACACGAATACCAGGTTAGCAGAGAACAAAGAAAATACCATGTAGGACTTGTACACATATATTGACCTCTAATGGAATAAAGAAAGAATTTTCAATAAAAGCAAGAGGTCCAACAAACAACAAGAACAGGAAGATGCATGATCGTTACGTCATTAGCTTGTCAACCCCCAATCTTACCTTTCACCACCCTCGCTTGATACATCCGATGACCATTGACAGGTAAAATAATAATAAAATAAATAGTTTTGTTATGAAACCGCCTCTGTGTTTGACTGTCAAACGATTGGAACAAGCTAGAATGTATATATTTATTTAGCAGCACGCATCTCTGTAGAAGTGCAAAAAACATGATTATACATATGTGAGCGATAAACAAATAAACTGTTGCAGACTATACAACACACCTGGTGAATAGGACATATTTACTCTAAGTGATAATAACTGTACAATGTACAAAAAAAAAAAAAAACAGTTGCATTTACACATGATGTACACTGTACATACATGTGTAAATGCAACGTTTCTTTTTTTAATTCCGTATCATCTTTCTTCCAATCAACATGTGTTTGAGAGAAGAGACTCCAAAAACTTTAAAATCTTTAAATATGAATATGAAATATATCTATTTTACATTGATGACCCCAACATGATCCCAATATAAAATATATACGTTTTATATTAAATTCCCTTTCGGGTTCCTGCTTCCCTGACTGTACTGACATGCAGAAGTCCAAGTGTTATGTAAACAGACATCTTGCTGCTTAACTCCCTACATAGAATTCCTGCAAATTATGCCCCACATAGTAGCCCCCTACACTAAAGTGGCACTGTATCTTGTTTGAAGTGAAAATGCAATTAAAAAAAAGATTGGATCTGTTATTTTAAAGCAAAGAAGTTGCTAACAAAGAGGTCCACAATCAAACATAAAATACTTAAAACCTTTTGATTTGAATAGAAAAAGTAAAATAATTCATTATATGAAGCAATTGCAATTCCTGGCAAGTAACAACACTTCATAAAACAAAAGGTGATCAATTTATCAAGGCCCAAAGGCCATCAAGGATCAGGGTTAATGAATAGCTGGTGAACCAACATCATGATGATCATTAATGGTGAAAATTGATAAGAGTTGACTAATTAAGAGTGCGGCTGAATAAGAATTTGTTTGCATTGGACTTGAACACGATCATTTTATATTCAGCTGGGAAGCAGCCCTACAGTATTGTGTTTCATAGACGAGCAGTTCTAGGAATGAAACTTTGCTCATGGAATTTTCGTTTAGTTTTAGGTACAAATAGAGAATATTATTGCCAGTGGTTGTATGTAAATGAGTGTTTGTTGTGAATGTTGGGGGGAGGGGACAAAGACTAAAGTTTAGTTGAACACTTGTATGAAAATTGCGACAGAGAAGAGATAGATTCACAACATCTCTTCAGTGAGAAAGAGCTAGTAAGGAGGGGAAATGGACATATCCTGCTAGATTTTGAAGCTGGTTTTATACCCTCTTCCTATTTACTTGCCCCTCCCCCACGAGGGCAGAGTTAGACACAAGATCGGTTTTTAATGTGGGAGAAAATCCAGCTCCTCAAAAAGGGGCACTCTGGATAAGAACAAAAATAAAAATTTTCTCAGTCATAAAAGATTTCTCCTCCACTGATCGAGGACAGAAAATGCAAAGTGTAGCCTCAGGACAGATATTACATTGTGATCTTGGTCCGACCCTATTTTATACCCTGTTGAGGCAAAAGAAGTTACTCTCAAAAACTCCTCCCCAAATATAGCAAGAGTACTTCATCTTAGGACATGTTTGACTCTTATAATGGTAGAGGATTGCGTTAGGAGTGAGATATCTGTTTGCGGTGAATTCAAAACCATTTTTCTGAACCTTTGTTCCTTTTCAACTTATGGATTCTTGCAGAGGTAATTCTCAAACCTATTTGAGCTTATTTGAAAATAGCAAATTCTTTGTTTTAATCGGTTCTAAAGAAAAAAAAAATGACTGAAACCGACTGAGAATGTGATATCAAGAATTGTTTACATTTTTGTTTTTCCATCTTGTTTCACTCACAGTTGTACCATTAATGTCTCCAAAACACGTGTAAGCCACGCTACTGTTTTAAGATTATTTGATGTTTTGGAATTTATTCTTGATTTCAAATTGATTTTTTTCTGAAACGATAAAAATAAATGTTTAAAGTTCTTTTCCTCGCGAATAAAGAGCTTATTGCAATAAATGACTGATTCACATGAAGAGATACACTATGGTAATAACTTGATTTAGCAAGAATAATTGAACTGAAAGATGTACATACATACATACACCCTCCACACACACACAAACACACACATATATATATATATAATTATAATTAAATAATAATTATTGTTTTATACCTACAGACATTAGTTTTTCATGCTTACGCAATCATCAGTGTAGGATGACAATTCTTGCCAGTCGGGAGATTCGAACTTAGCCACAAAGCCACCTTTAACTGCAAGACTCTCTCTCTCTCTCTCTCTCTCTCTCTCTCTCTCTATATATATATATATATATATATATATATATATATATATATATATATATAGTAAGTTTCATCCAACAAAAGGTATATTTTTAACATGCTGAACATCGTATTCGGGTAAAAAGATTTCCAAAGCCATGCCTCCTCACTTCCTCCATCTTTTGGTGTAATGTGAAGATTATATATATATATATATATATATATATATATATATATATATATATATATATATATATATATATATATAAGATAAAACTAAAAATCTTCTAGTCCTTCATTGGAAAATTATTTATTAATTATCTTCTGCAATCGCTGACTTAATTTGCTTTTATGAATTCACAAGTCTTAATGTTATTTCAGAGATCGTTAGTTGTTTACCGTGAAACACTGTTTCAGGAATTCAGACACAATATATAACAAGAAAAATTAGTAATGAAAATAAAAATAGAATAAATTACAACATTCATAAATTCATTAAAATTTTAACAAATAATTATTCAGAAAAATCCTTAACCCATGGATTTTCAAGGACAGGCACCTTTTCATCAAAGGATAAACGATTACTAAAATAATGTATCACAGGTGAACATAAATATTTTAATAGATTTTTTAAATATATTTTCTTGTTTTTTAATTGTTGTATCTAATATATTCCGTTATATTGATAACGATATATGAAAATAATAATAATAATTATCTTTTGTTTTAAATTTATATATATATATATATATATATATATATATATATAAATCCAAAAAAATCGAATTGTTATTGTCAGATGTGCGAGGTAAATATTATATATTAAAAAAAAAACAACAACGAATGGTCCTGTTTGTAGTGTTATTTTACAAATGAAATTCCTGCAACAAACACGTTTCAAGTCTGACAAAAACTAGGATCCTGCACCTGTAAAAAGGTAAATCCGTAATTCAGTAAATGAACACTGAACAGTTCGTTTTTATTTAATTATTTTTAATCTTAAAAATATCAATAAAAATAATTATTTAATTTTTTTAAACCTATTGTAAATACATTTTTCATTAAGAAATTATTTGCTTATTTTTATTTTTGTTTTATGAAATGAAGAAAATCTATTTATAAAAATGAATTTCGTTTATATTCCTGTCGTTATGCCATAAGTCCTTGCGGATAAAGTACTAAGTAAATTTTGCTCTGTGTGACAGTATTCTGGGGATCAATCTTTAGTAAAGGCAATACCAAAAACACAATGACAAATTACTTAAGACTTGTATCCGGTCATGAGGGAATAAGAGCAGGTTACTCCTGTGGATTAAAAAAAAAGGGTTGCATTCGAAATTCTGTGCAGATTCCTAAGTTCAACAGAAAGATTCCTGAGTTCGACAAACTACGTTTGAAGAAGGTCGCAGGTTAGTTCAATGGAAACGTTGTGAGAATAACACTGAAAATGAGTATAGTAGTCCAAATAATACAAATCAAAACATTAGATTCAGTTCTTTTTATTATGATTTTGACATCTGCTGCATGTGTGTTTTCTTTCTCTTTCCTTTGGCTTTGGTAGATGAGGTATGGTTCTGTACAATCCTAAGAGGTTGGCCATCCCAGGCATTATCTTCGCTTTGAGAGAGGGTTCGTTTATTGCTAATTGTCTGAGGTGCCTCTGTCGGAAAATGTCAATGGAATACTCAGGAATTTTTTGTAGGCAAGAGTGTGCTTATCTTAGTACACTGGCTTCTCAAAACAATAGCTAATCTTGGGTCTATATTGACGGCAAGGAGGTAAATGTGCGTGTGTGTGTGTGTGTATATATATATATATATATATATATATATATATATATATATATATAATCAGTATGGCATAATCACGTTGACACACCGGTTCCCAGTGAATCACCGAAAAGCAACGTTGAACCTGGTCAGTACTAAATGGGTGACCACATGGCGATTAACATAGATTTTAACGACGTTTGAAAAAGGGTCACCATTTCGGTCGGTTCCCTTTCTGGGGCGCCTCCAAAATTAGAGAGAGAACAAGAGTGCTGAAAAAGAAAGGTTGGGGGAAAACAAAACATTGGGTCAAAATTAAGTGCGACGAGACTTTAGGTTTAGGACTTCCAGGTGCTGTATATGCTCTCCGCTTATCTCAGCATTGCTTCCAGTTGTCCTGGACTTCTTTTTGCTACTGGATTCAAGCAGTGCCGATTCAGGAGAGGTGAGGTTGGAAATTGTGCAACCCTTGCCTCACAATTATACATGCAACTGCCCCTACAGGGGTATCCATTGTCTTTCAAGACTAAACAGAAGCATCTATATATATCAGATGAATTCGACAAAATTGAAATCTCACTTAAAACTCTAAAATTCACTAAACGCTTTATCCTCAACAAAAAAACTAAAATCCATTCTACCTACACCTCAGACCATCACCTTACTTACAAAGACACATAAAGTACACATATATTATTCCCTAATTTAATATGGGTTTTTCAATCCATTTCTTTTAACACCCAAAAGTTTTTCAACAAAAATACTTGCGCTTCTACTACACATCTATTTCATATCTTGGAGTGAATGCAGCAACCACTAAATCAGTGATACTCACTGATTTGTTGATAAACTGATCTATTTTATTCTGTTTTGAGAAAACAATCGCCTGCAAGGTGATAATTCAAAAAACAATATATAGAAAAATACAGATGGACAAAATTATAAGCAGTTATAAATTTGGTGTAGGTTATATATATATATATATATATATATATATATATATATATATATATATATATATATATATATGCATATATATATATATATATATATATATATATATATGCATATATATATATGCATATATATATATATATGCATATATATATATATATATATATATATGCATATATATATATATATATGCATATATATATATATGCATATATATATATGCATATATATATATATATATATATATATATATATATATATATATATATATATATATATATATATATGCGTACGTGTGTGATGGAATTTGGTATGTCCGGCCAATTAATTAGATCAGACCTCTAAAATCATGCCTATGATCCAAGTAAGAATCAATATGAAATGCTGCAACTAACGATCAATTGTCAGAATCCTATCCTCAGACATCATATATTGTTACCAATAACCAACATGTAGCTCCTTTGGAGGGGAGGGGTCTGCAAAGGTACATATTCAGCACCCTCAGCAGCCAGGACAATATTTTGCCTAAATGTGGTAAAAGTTATTTTCCTTGAACTATATTCAAGTTATCTCCACTGAATTATACTGGTACTAAGAGAATGAACTCTTACAAGATCCAAATATGAGGCTTAAAAATTTTGAGAGGTTGTGCGCTCAAGCATGTCATACATGTTCTTCTGCAGCTTTACATTATTACATGGTTTTCACGCTGCTGATACCATGCCATCAGATCTCGCTCCTGATGATTTTTTTGTTGTTGCTGGTGCTTAACAAATCAAACTTCTGCACATAGTCCATTAAGAGTGTGCTTCAAGATTATCTTGTCGGCATGGAGTCCTCCTTGTTGATCATAGCTATTCGTTATACCTGCAAGATTGGAAGTTTTTACTTCCAACACTCAGAGCAGTAAGAATCAGGGTTTGCATACAAAGTCAGGTAACGTTTAACCCATAACACACAAAGGAATGATGGTTGCATATGTGCAAATGTAACATTACTATCTTCACTCGATAGATTTCCAATTCTGTGGCTGACATATCCTGTAGACGCAGAAATGACCAGAGGATGACGGATCCTGTTGTTGACTCCTCCTAAATTTTCACCAGAGCCCTGTTAGCTGGGTAGCGCTGACACTACCTCGTTGCCACCGCCCCTACCACGATGAGGAAGGGTTGGACTTTAGGGGGGGGGGGCACTTCTGGTGCAGTTTAAACAAGACGCCCAGGCAGCTCATCATTCCTACTGGTTGCAGAATTCGTTATCAAAATAGTTTCCTGATGCTTTTAAAGTAAGTTATAATTTACTTTAAGAAACCCATGCATTCTCTATAATTTGTTTATCCTAGCAAATCATGCTTGTTTCGTTTATGTTTAGGAACATTTTAAGTTTAACTTTTTTCTTATTGATCACGTCTGTAATTTCTACTTCTTTTATGAATCATGTTTTATTATGTCTCTCTGACGTTTGTCTTTAACAACACTTGTTTGTGAAAAATAAATGCATGGATGTAAATTCAACAGTCTCTTTATTATTATAGTTTCTTCATCATTGTTTTTTTTTTTCTATTTACATTCAACATGGTGGCGCTTGTGTTGGAGAAGGGAAGTCAACCCATGTATTACTATAAGACAATATAATGGAATATCAAATATTTGAATTCAATAAGCTGAGAAGAACATTAAGTATGAGAAGCTGACATCTCTTTATCATGTGACTGTGCGAAGTTTAAAATATGATAATAAATTAAATGAAAATCGACGGTATAGATTAAAAATGGGAAAAGGAAAATTTAATAATTCAATGTTTCGCCTACTGTTTTGTAGGCTTTTTTCAAGAGCAAAGAAAAAAAGCTAAATCTGGTCATATACCACTTTTAGCTTTTTTTTCCTCGCTCTTGAAAAAGCCCGAGAAAGAGTGGATGAAACGTTGAGTTATTAGGTCTACATTTTTTCATTTTTAATTCACGTTTGAGATATGTATATTTAATTTCTTGCTTTAGAAGAATGAAAAATATAATGCCGTCATCTTCTATAATATAAATCTCACCTGTCTGTTTAAATGTATGTATGTATGTATGTATGTATGTATGTCTGCCTAAAACTTTCGACAGAGACGACGGATTTTTATGAGATCGATATCATTTTGAAGCTCGACGTCTCAGACGACAAATATCGCAAAATTGGCCAAAAATATTAATTCCTTTACCTCAACTGGGCAGTTTTCTACAAAGAGGGGTCGATTTTTTGAAAGCCATTTTTGCAAGTCATTGTATCGGTTTGATTGACTTTGCCTTATTTTAACATTCCAAACTTCCAGTCGTGTCATGGAGTAGCAGTAAGACGTCAGATTTTCTTTCACTTTCTTTTCTGCCTTTGCATCACAGGTTCGAGCCTGCCTGACTGCCTACAACTACTTTTTTTTGTTTTACTCAACATACACCTCCAAACACCCAGGCAACGCCGAAAACCCAGACTAGTTTCTATGATAAAAGATTCCGGTATGTGACACTAAACATGAAGTATCTGATCAGTGAAAAGCAACCCATGAAAAGAGCATCGTTATGAATACCCGAACGAAAGGTTGCTTATATTCATAAACTAGATTTCACAATCACTGATTTCTTTTAAAAAAATCATAAACTGTGATATATTTGTTGAATTCTTATTTCATAACTAAAAATAATAAGTCTCTTTTCTTCTGTACCATTCCCACATTTAATATATCAAGTAAAGGTAACATCATAGCATTCTAATTCTGCTTCCCTCCTGACTACAACTTGGATGTCTTCAAGTCCAACGTAAATAAATTCCTGATGAACCGCCACCTTAAGTAGACACTTTAAATATCCACACTAACGTACTGTACTTACAATAAATCTTATCCCTGAGTGGCTTCCGGGCCTTGATAAGTGGTGACCACCTTGTAAAAAAAAAACAAAAAAAAACGCCAGTGGCCAATCAGATTGGATAAAAAAATTAAAAAAACGACCAACTCTAGCGCTAAGGATAAAAGCAACCATTATTTTGGACATTAATCAGTTAGCCAATCACTCACTCACTCAGTTGTTGCTATGATCCCGTCATGCCCACACCTGTCGAATGATTTTGGAATTCCGTTATCAACAAGCAGGTGGTAATGTAGAAAGAAGATAAATTACGAAATTCTTCAGATGGATCGGCTTTAGTGTGCTCGTACATCGACATTACATCAACCATCTTGGAAGAGACTGTTCACTACTTCATTTTTTTTTTTATTGCTTGACTGTGGAATTGCAATTGTCGTCGACTTTTATATATTACGAGTTCCGAAAAAAAAAAAGAAGGATTATGTTAACGTTTTTTTTTTAACGAAAGGTGTCGTCTTTACCTTTCTTTAGTTAACCATTGTTAGGTGAACTCTGTTTAAATGCAAGAGAGGTGTGCTTGGAGATTGTGCAACTCTTGCCACAAAAATTCCACACGCAGGCGCAATATATATTGTTACATGCTCTCTAAGAGTCCTAGAATTTAATTTTTTGACAGCGAGAGAGGACGAAATGTTGGCTGGCGCATGCTCCTGTCAATGACTCTCTCGACAGGCAGATTATTTCTGAGTTCCTGGAATAGGACTCCTAGGGAGCATGTAACAATATATATTGTGCCTACGTGTAGAATTTTTGTGGCAAGAGTTGTGCAATCTCCAACCACACCTCTCTTGAGTTGCTGTTGTTAAATACCAGTAGCAAATGGAGGTCCAAGACAACTGGAAACAATGCCGAGATAAGCAGAGAGCACATACGGCTCCTAGAATTCCCAAATGGTCACCCATCTGGCTCAACATTGTATGTATATACACACACACATACACACACGCACATTACTAAGACAAAGTTCAAGGGAAAAGGCTATTAAGTTAAAAAATCTTCCAGTATCCATGGTGAATGGATGGAATTTATCTGATTGTCGAGTTTGTCGGGTGCATTTAAGCTGAGAGGGTACCAGAGAAAAAATTTGTCAAAGCACATTCCATTGAAATACTTGTAACACAAGCGCAGCAATGGTGATTGTGGTGATGGGACAGGGGTGGGAGCTTGGTAGATAGTTTGGGACCTATTAGATACAGACATTTTTGAACCCTGTTTAGGAGTAGTTGATGGTAAACCAGCTCAGATGTAATAACAATACTCCATGAGCGAATAGTGGCCTTCTAGAGATATAGGATACTGGTAAGGGTGAAAACTTTTCTAGCACTGTAGAGGGAACCCACTGTTTTTGCAGCACCCAAGGCAGCATCTTCTACATATTTGTTCCACTTCATCTTACCTATAAATCTTAGACTGAATAGTTTAAATGTTAGACTCTTGGGTAGAGTGCTATTTACCATGATAATCGATGGTTGAAAAGGTTTCTTATAATTGTTAAAAGGAAAGCAGCTTTGTCTTAGTAGCATTAAGTGTTACCATCCATTTATGCCTCCATTCAACAACAGATTGGAGGTCATTTTGTAAGGAGTCAGCTGTTGCCTTGGATATGTGCATACTCGTTTTACTCATGCTCCGAGAGTAAACCATAGTGTCATCAGAAAACATACCAAACTCGTACGTTATTTTATCAGGGAGGTTGTTTATGAAAATCAGGAATCATAAAGGTCCAAGGTTCGACTCCTGCAAAACACCTATATTAATGTCATGTTATTTGGATGTATGAGTAGTCTGGATTTTTCTTTTGTTTAGGAAAGATCTAATTATATTAAAAATTTGTGCAGAAATAACACACAAATTAATTTTCATGAGAATACCCTTTTTTGAAGGCTTCAGATATATCTAGTGCTATCACCCTAGCTTCGTCTGCCTTGTCCAGTGTGTGGCATATGCAATCAGAGATGACCACAAGGATATCCAGAGTAGAACAGGCTTTGCCTTAATACATACTGATGGTCAGAAAGAAATTTAGCATTAACAAGGTGGAAGACTATTGTTAGATTCATTAAGGATTCAGAGATTTTAGTGAAGAGTTGGAAGAGACTGATGAGGCAATAATTTTGGGGATCAGTTCTTTCACTGAGACAATTTTCCAGCTATCAGGGAAAACAAAATTCAGCTAGGCATTTGTCATAGAGTTTAGAAAGGACAGGGGCCAACTGAGCTGAGCATTTATATATTAATACAATAGCATGTGTGTTATTTTCTGTGTCACGCTTACATCTCGGTTTCGATTACAGCTGATGGCACTCAAGTCATTTAATATTTTTATAAATAATTTTACTAAGAATTAGTGATGAAACGATTCCAATATTTTTTCCGATTCCGATACAATTACCGATTCTGTACTAAATTTCCAATTCCGATACAATTACCGATTTTGATCCTTTATAAATTTCTAAATATTTAACTATAAAAGTGTTATTTTATTCCAATTACTGTAAAAACACATCTTAAATGTGCATATATTTTCTCAAACGTAAAAACACACTTGTGAGGGGGTGATCAAGTGATTTTAGTCTTACCAGAAGTTTAAATCAACAAATATTTATTATTTTATTATTACTACAAGCAGCGGAAAATGTTTCTTAAACTAAAATCAAATAAAAAAGATAGTTAAAGGAATCGGTTTTGGCATTGGAAAATAGGCGCAAATTTTTCCGATTCCGATACCACAAAAAGTTCTGAGTTTTCCGATTCCAATTCTGATTAATCGTCCCAACACCATTAAGAATTCTTCATAATTTTGGCTTTGGTTTCGGTTTCGATTATAGCTGATGGCACTTAAGTCATCTATTTTTTTATAAATAATTTTTCCAAGAATCCCTCATAAGTTTTGGTTTCGGTTTCGATTATAGCTGATGGCACTTAAGTCATCTATTTTTTTATAAATAATTTTTCCAAGAATCCCTCATAAGTTTTGGTTTCGGTTTCGATTATAGCTAATGGCACTCCAATAAGCTATTTTTAAAAATAATTTTATCAAGAATTCTTCATGAGTCTTGGTTTCGGTTTTAACTGATGGCACCTTAGTAATCTATCTTTTTTATAAATAATTTTATCAAGAATTCTTCATAAGTTTTGGTTTCGGTTTCAATTATAGCTGAAGGAACTAAAGTTATATATATATATATATATATATATATATATATATATATATATATATATATATATATATATATATATATATATATATATATATATATATAAGTTTGGGATTCGGTTTTGATTCAAGCTGATGAACCCAAGTGATATAGATATATTTTTTATTTTTGAAATCGCAACTTTATAATATATAAAAATCGATAGAACATTAACTCTTAGTTTTTTTTTCTTACTATAACTGGGACAATATCAGGCGAACTCATTAAACTTATTTTCAGAGATCCAACAAACACATCCATTTCACTTCCAAGAAATAAATTTACATCATTTGGGAAAAAATAAACCGAAAGTTTGTATTTGTGTAATCATTTTCTAAGAAATTTGCATTCCATTTAATAATTACTAAATAATTGCTCTGGTTCTTTTTATGATGAATAATAAAATTGCCAGTTTACTCATCAAATTTAATTTATTTTATTCATGCTTAAAATGTGCTTTTAGTTTAAAATTAAAAAAATTAATTATCGTTGTGACATGTTTAAGAATAATTCCAATTATAAAATTGGTACAGTTTTTTTTTTTTTTTTTTTTTTTACAAGGGTGTCACCACTTATCAAGGCCCAGAGGCCACTCGAGGATAAGGGTTAATAGGTATACATTAGTCATTGTGATTTTAGCATAGTAAACAGTGGGAATTTTGAAACTTGGATTACTTAGGGGGGACGATTCAATTAGAACTTGTTCACATTGGACTTTTTCTTTTTTTTTTTTTTCATAGGTATCAACTCATTATCAAGGCCAATAGGCCACTCAAGGATATGGGTTAAAGAGTGTACAGTAGAAATTGGACAATATAATAATCATTAGTAATGAAAATTTGTTAAATTTGATAACTTATATGGAACGGCTCATCAAGAACTTATTTACGTTAGACTTGAAGACAACCATATTGTAGTCAGCCGGAAAGCAGGAAAACGGAAGACAATTCCACAGGCGTGCAGTTCTAATAAAAAAGCTTTGTTCATGGAATCTACGTTTAGGTTTAGGCATAGATAAAGAGTGGGGGGAATTATTGATAGTGTTTACAGCTAGACGAGTGTTTCTTGTAAAAGTTTTGCGAGGGGGGGACCATAGATTGAAGCTCAGTCGAACACTTTCCATGAAAATAACGATACATCAGAGACAAACTCGCAACATCTCTTCTGTGAGATAGAGGTTGCAAGGAAGAGAAAAGGACATCTCCTACGAGGCTACGAAGTCTATTTTGAACTCTATCAAGGCAGGCCAAGTCCTTTCTAGCAGCTCCTGCCCAGATGTGGCAACAGTATTCCATCCTTGGACGTACCTGGCTCTTATATAGATAGAGAATTGCATCAGCAGTGAGATATCTACTGGATCGATAGAAAGATCCCACCATTTTTCCAGCGGCCTTGGCAACAGATTTGATGTACGTGTTCCATTTAAGATCAGGAGTAATAGTCAAGCCCAGAAGCTTGTCAAAACTTGAGGCCTCCTGAAGACGAGAGCCATTCATTTCAATTGATGCCAGATGTGGATCAGAATGTTGATGATGTAAAGAGAGAAGCTTGGTTTTAGATGCATTAAAAGTAACCAGCCACTCCTTTCCCCATTGTACTACATGCTCAAGATCAGAGGAGAGAGAATTGGAGAGAACTTGGTCGTTTACTGTCTTAGATGTGCTACCATAAATGGTAGTGTCGTCAGCATAAATGTCTACAAATGATGTAAGGATGTGATTTGGAAGATCATTAATGTAGATCAGGAAAAGAGTTGGGCCCAGGATGGACCCCTGAGGGACACCGGCATTAATACTGTGGGCTTCTGATTTTTGCCCATCAACTACTACTCTTATGAACCTATCAGAAAAAAATGATTTAATAATTGAGAAGACATTTCCAGCTATACCATAGCTAGAGATCTTATGAAGTAAACCTTTATGCCATACCCTATCAAAGGCCTTAGATATGTCAAGAGCAATTGCCCTAGAAAGGTTGCCTCCGTCGAGGGATTTGCTAATCCTATGAGATATAACTGTAAGCACATCTGCTGTAGATCTAGCAGAACGGAAACCATATTGAGTGTCACTAAGAAGGTTATTTTTGTTGAGATGGTTGATTACTTCTGTATTTAACACAGATTCCAGCAACTTACTCATGACGCACAGGAGACTTATTGGCCTGTACTGAGAGGGGGATGAGCGATCACCTGAATTCTTAAATACAGGGCATACAGTTGAAATTTTCCAGGGAGATGGGAAACTATTCTCCTTAAGACAACGTTTAAATAGTTTTGTAAGTATGGGCGCTAGTTCAGGTTGAAGTTTTTTGAGTACTATAATTGGAATACCGTCAGGGCCAGTTGCTTTACTGGAATCAAGGTTTTTGATTAGCTTGGCAACATCACGTACAGATATACGTATATCACATAGTGTGTTTTCAGATACAGGAGGAAATATTGGGGGTTGGCGGCCTTGATCGCAAAAGGTAGAATTAGCTGCAAAGTTCTTGACAAAGAGTTTGGCTTTGTCTGATGCTGACGAGATTACCTCAGGTCCATTGATGATAGTTGGAATGGAGCGCACACTTCAGTTCAGAATTCTGTTTGCTATTTGCCAAAACTGGTGGGAACCAAGCCGCTGCTCAGCTACTTTGGACTTAACAGATTGAGCATACAACCATCTTGCGCTCTTTATTACTTTCTTACAATGGTTGCTGGCAGTCCTGAAAGCGGCTTTAGTTTCCATACATTTATTACGTTGGAAACAGTGGAAAAAGTGATTTCTGTGCGCAATGGCAGCAGCACATTCTGGAGAGAACCATGGCTGGCCGTTAGGTTTTTGCTGAAACTTTTTCGAGAGTATGAAACGATCAATACCTACAATTAACCATTCCGTCAGGTCTAATACTATAGAGGACACATCCTTTTTAAACATGAAACGCAGAGGTAGATCAGTTATAAATGTACGGAAGCAATCCCAGTCAGCCTTAGTGTATCGATATACTGTACGATGGAGAGGTACGTCTGGGGACTTATTACATTTCATTTTTATCTTAATTGATACAACAGAGTGGTCGGAAGATCCAAGAGGCGACAGAACAGAAACTGAACATAGTTCAGGGCAAGTTGTGAGAAAAAGGTCTAGTAGGCTCGCATACTGGCCGTCATTGTCGGGCACACGGGTGGGTTCCTGAACAATCTGAGTGAGGTCATAGGCAATGGAGAAATCATGACAGAACCTCCCCTCATCATCGGTCTTGTTTGAGTGGGTCAACCATTCGATGTTGTGAACATTGAAATCTCCACATATATGAATGTTAGCTGAAGGATAAGCAGATAGGACTTGGTCAATTTTCTCAGATATGCTTTTAAATATAGTAACTCCGCTGTTGTGGGGGCGATAGAGAGTAAATAAAAATGCCGTAGTGTGAGCTAAAGCAACCCGGAAGCACATATAGGGTAAGTTAGGATCTTCCCTGGAGATGTCCCTACCACATGGAAAGCTATCTTTAATATAGGCACATATTCCATGCCCATGGCGATCTTGGGGGTCAGATTTAGAGGTTAAGTTAGAGTATCCTTTAACTGCGAACTCTTCTAGGGAAATAGCCTGTCCAATGCCAGTTTCACTTAAAAATAAAAGGTGTGGTTTAGTCTCCTGTAATTGGGTTTCAACCTCTGGAAGGTTAGAACGTAGACCCCTGATGTTGTTTAAATATTTAATTTTCCAAAAGAAAGATTACAGAAAATTTGAAGAACACAGATGACCAGAATACAAAAAAAAAAAACAACAGTGGAGGATATAAAGAAAAAACAAAGTGCATAAAATTAACTCGACTATTACAAAACCATATCTTACATATAAAATTATGTATATTATATACTAGCCTTGGTGGCCGGCGTTGCCCGGGTGTTTGGAGGTGTGTGTTGAGCAAAAATATCTTGCATATAAAATTATGTATATTATATATAATCCATTATATTATATATAAAATCTTATATATAAAATAAAAAATAATCGAATGAAATATTATTGCAATTATAGTCTTCCAAACTTGTCTAAAATGACTGAATTCTAATCTCAGTGCTATTTTTTATTTGTATAATTATGCAATTTTTAGTAAAAGTAAGTATTTTTTCATAAATGTAGCATCTAAAGACTTTAATT
Source organism: Euprymna scolopes (assembly GCF_053919585.1). Taxonomy (NCBI): domain Eukaryota; kingdom Metazoa; phylum Mollusca; class Cephalopoda; order Sepiida; family Sepiolidae; genus Euprymna; species Euprymna scolopes. The sequence continues at coordinate 20,709,895 of NC_136497.1, forward strand.
TATTGATTATTTTTTTAATAGTTTGAGCAAACTTCCAAGTGATTTTAAAAATTAATTTCATAAATTTTAAATTTCACTCAATTTATCTGTTTCTAGCCGTAAAAAATACATTTTCTTAGAAATTAAAAACCATGATTTTAACTGAATATCAGATCGCATACTAAATCAGTTAAAAAAATGTTCTGTCCGTATAAGTCACGCCCACTTTTGTATATTACTATTACTCACAGTATCGAACATTTTCAAATCCGAAATTTTCTGATGGATGGGTCATTGCACGCTGAGAAGGTCGCGGGTACTTGTTTTGGGTGACCCCCATCTGTTGAAGAAAATAAAAAACGGTTGCGGTTGTCAGGATAATTTTTTTTTTATCGATTACAGTATGACTTTTTCATAAACAAAATAAGGTGCTTATTTATAATTATATTATTGTGGAATGCATGATGGTCGTCTGAGACAAACGGATATGTTCCACTTGTAAATATGAAAAATACATTAGAATCAGTGAATTGAAAGAAGCTGAAAAAGGAAACAATTCTTTGAATAACGACATGATGAAACAATGGCACATGGTTAATAATAGCAATATTTGTGTGAAAGATATTGTACACATATTATTTTACAATAGAGCCACCACTTATCAAGGCCTGTAGGCCATTGGAGGATACGGACACGCGTGTTTCGGAGATTACTGTTTTTAAAAATAGATAAATAAATAAATAATACGTCCAAATAAAAAATGGGCGATTTTCTAAGAAAAACACCAGATCTCCAAGGCGAACCTCTGCTATTCTTAATATTCATAAATGACCTCGCTGACAAAATTGTCTGTGAGATTGGTATATATGCTGACGACACCACGCTCTATATCAGACACAACAGGAAAACAAATGAACATATATCTAAAGAAATGGCAGAAACACTAGAGGATGACCTCCGATCCGTAGTGGAATGGGGAGAAAAATGGATGGTCACCTTCAATGCTGCCAAGACTAAACTTGTTTCCTTCAATAATTACAAGAACCCTTCCCTACCGCCAATAGCAATGGCCAATGACTCTTTATCTGAAAGTACATCTTTTAAACTCCTTGGCCTAACGTTCACAGGAAACATGAGTTGGAACAATTACATTGAGAACATTGCCAGGGCCACTTCGAAGAAGGTGGGTTCTCTCTACAGTGCTAGAAATTACATTGAAGGCATCGCCAGGGCCGCTGCAAGGAAGGGGGGCTCTCTCTACCGTGCTAGAAAGCTACTAACGCCTGAAAGTGTCCTATACCTCTATAAGGTCACCATTCGCCCTTGTATGGAGTTTTGTTGTCATATTTGGGCTGGTGCATCTGCCACTAGTCTCTCGCTCCTAGACAAGGTTCAAAAGAGAGTCGTCAATCTGATAGGTTTGAACTGTCAGCTAAACTTCAGCCTCTGTCCCATCGAAGTAGCATCCCTCTGCCTGTTCTACAAGTACTTTAACGGAGAATGCTCTGACGAACTGCAAGCACTTGTGCCCCCACGATGTAAATACCCCCGACAAACCCGACAAGCAGCTAAATCCCACCCCTTTACAGTAGAGATCCCTAGATGCAAGAGAGTCTTCTACTCCAGTAGTTTCTTCCCCAGAACAGCTAGATTTCACTCACAAGGTTTTTACCCTTGGCAGAATGAAAGAAAGCCAAACAGAAATTACAAGCTCACCTTAAAACTTCAACGTAAATTTTATTAAAGTAAAAAAGATCTATGGTTACAAAAGATGCGTCATCTTCAGCTATCTGCCATTTTGGGCTGGTAACATTCCCGAAGGGAATAATAGTTCGTCTTTGATAAGGGCTGGATAGGATTCCCACTGACGAAGAAATGCACAGGTTGGAGATGTTGATTTGACTTCCAAGTCAGGCTGCTAGCTGCCATACACTAGGAGTCCATGTAGAAACTGCTCGATGGCGGCCAATGGCAGGTCAAACAGTAGAGCTTAAATTCGTCTTGACAGACATCAAAATTGAAGCACAAACGTGCAAATAAAAATTCACCCTACTTAAGGGCATTGGTAATTGCAATAATAAGGTTCCGCTCCACATTTGGGCATTTAAAACGTCTCGATGCAACAAGTAATTTTATTGCCCCAATTCGAGTGAGTAATCCACGTGTGTCCCACTCTATGTCTTCCTGGATTCTGATCTGAAAAAAGGAATTTGGCGCCAAGAACATTCTCAGCAGTTAGTTATAACATGCAATTTGATTGGTTAAAATAAATCCGTGGGCGGAGAAACCGTCCAATAAAAAGCTTGCTTATTTCAGCAGAATTTCTTACAATATATATATATATATATATATATATATATATATATATATATATGTGTGTGTGTATATATTATATATGTATATATATATGTTTATATATATATATGTTTATATATATGTGTGTGTGTGTGTGTGTGTGGGTGTGTGTGTGTGTGTGTGTGTGTGTGTGTGCTATATTTTGAAGACTGGTTTCTTCCGTGGAAAGCAACAATTTATTAAGTAGCCTGATGAAGACTTCTGGTTTTAACTGCCCATTTGTATAAAACATTAGCATATCCACTATCGCGACCATGTAAATTTGTTTATATCAATAAAAATGTATCTTGCTCTTCTTTTATTGAGCACTCTTAATAACCTCGTTAAATTCATTAGTTATCATTCTTAAATACCTATAACCTTAGTAAAAAAAATTAATTTGGAGCAAAAAACTAAATCCGATATTCCAAACGTTTCGTGGTGTTTGATTAACACTGTTGAAGAGCCATGACATAAAATACTGTTTTTGTTTTAAATACCCCCCCCAAATTATTTTCAAAATAAACAACTGGTGATCCCTGCAATAATATTAACACTAATATAAGGCGAGGCAAGAGCGTGTTCGAAATAAATGTTTCTGTTTAGAGCACAATTGAACCATGATACTTGACTTTTGCATTTTAAACTTTAATTTAAGCCATTATATATAAATGATTTTATAAAATTAACAGTAAGATCTCTACAGTGCAACGTAGACTACAATGTACTGTGGATTAAGTCACTGTGAGGAGGCATTTTAAGCTACCTGCTTGTGCACTGCAGTGGGTCCCTGACTAGAGCCGGCAATCAATCACTCTATAACAGGCACAACAGGAAATCAAATGAACACATATCTAAAGAAATGGCAGAAACACTAGAGGATGACCTCCAATCTGTAGTGGAATGGGGACAAAAATGGATGGTCACGTTCAATGCCTCAAAGACTATACTAGTTTCATTCCATAATTACAAGAAACCTTCTCTACCACCAATAGCAATGGCCAACGAAGAGTACATCTTTCAAACTCCTTGGTCTAACGTTCATAGGAAACATGAGTTGGAACAATTACATTGGAGGCATTGCCAGAGCCGCTGCAAGGAAGGTGGGCTCTCTCTACCGTGCTAGAAAACTACTAACACCCGAAAGTATCTTGTACCTCTATAAGGCCACCATTCGCCCATGTATGGAGTATTGCTGTCATATTTGGGCTGGTGCATCTGCTACTAGTCTCTCGCTCCTTGACAAGGTTCAAAAGAGAGTCGCAAATCTGATAGGCCCTGACCGGCATCTAAGCTTCAGCCTCTGTCTCATCGACGAAACGTTGCATCCCTCTGCCTGTTCTACAAGTATTTTAATGGTGAATGCTCTGACGAACTGCAAGCACTTGTGCCCCCACGACATGAACACCCTTGACAAACCCGACAGCCTGCTAAATCCCACCCCCACACAGTAGAGATCCCTAGATGTAAAAGCTCTTTCTACTCCAGCAGTTTCTTCCCCAGAACCGCTAGACTTTGGAATTCCATTCCAGGTCCCTGCTTCCGCAACTCTACTGATATGCAGACGTTCAAGTGCAATGTGAACAGACATCTTGCTGCCCAAATCCCTACATAGTACTCCAGTAGTTGTTTTCCCTGATTGTAGCCCCCTACACCAAAGTGGCAATGTGCCTTGTTTGGGGTGAAAATGTAATAAAAAAAATAAATAAAAAAATTTGAATGATAAATGAGCGATTTCACCAATATCGATTGGATAATCATTGATTCTCATTCAATTATGGGCAACAACAGGTCTCCTTGCTAGTAAAATATGTAATATTTATCTCCTTTAATAAAAAAATTTTTTTAGTTATATGCCCTTTAGGCACTATTTGATTAGACTCTGGCTCGGAAATGGGTGATCATTTTATGTTCAATTTATATGCATCAAAATCAAATCAGTCCAGGATGTAGTTTTAGGAGTAAACAACATCGCTACTGACTCTGTCTTGTTGGATGTAAAATCACCAACATGACTTCGTGCACATCATACACCTAAATTCTCTGCATGGAAAGTACCATATCAAACAAGAATTAATTCTTTTCAACAAGGTATTTCTAAACTGCTGTTTGCATGCATACTGCACACACATGCACGTATGTCACTTAAACAAGTAATGATTTTATTTTCTCTCCAGAAAATAACCATGCGTGTTCTATCATAGCCTTGCCATCACCCTAGCAAACAACGGCGAAGGCTACACAACTAAAAAAATGGCAGTGCGCAACGCATGTCTGCTCGCCAACCAATTGTCGACACCTTGACTCCCCGAAAATGCATAAAACCACGGCTACCGAGAAAACCCAGTTGCGCGGGCGGTCATATAAAGGGCATTTCAGTTGCGTACACAGTTGTTTTCTACACTCATGTAAATATTCCACCATAAATAGCAAAACTTGGGAATTGTCGCAAACGGTGTTGAAACACACCACGCGACAGAGGTGTTGACTTTTTGTCCAATCAGTGCTTGGAAAAGACGCATTTTTGTAAATAATTTTTTAACTGTCTCAAGCAGCCGGTGGAGGCCCTTATAAACTCACCATGCGCCAAAAATTGGTAGTCGAGCCCAGTCCCGCATGCTGTAAAGAAACGACATGGACTCCATTCCTGGTGACGTTAAACTCGTGTGCATCCGTCATTTAATTCTCCACATGGAAAAGGATTTTACCTTTATCTGATGTTTTTTCTGAAGTAAGCAATTGAATTCTGATTGTTTGAATTTCATTTAAAAGAACATTACTTCACCAGCCAGGATGACTTTCTTGTTAAATTTCATGTTTTTACTTTTCCTAATTCATTTCCTAAAGAACATTTATTACTTCGGTCGCAGGAATAGACTCTCAATTAAGGGGAAACTTTATTTTCAATTTTGAGGAAATAAATTTTATATAAAATTTATATCTCCGCCTTGATCATCTTTATTTTGGTTGCTCAACTCATTTTATTTATTTTTCCTTGAGTTTGCGGGCTAACACCGATACCCAAGCCGCAACAGTTCCCTCTCAACATGAAAATCTATAAACATTAACTTTTGCCTTGTCTTCGAGGCACACATTAGCAAAGACTGTCTAAGGAACACTTGTTGCAAAAACCCTTTACGTTGGAATGATTAGAATTACTGTTTCTTAAACATATTAATAAGTGTTATTGCTTTATTCCAGTGCAGAGATCTAGAGTTCTTATTCAAGTGTCATTATTTTTCCAAAGTTGTTCATGCCTCTTAAATTTATGTGGATGCAGATGTGACTCGGTGGTACTCTTCTGTAAGTCGGAGGTCTCCCTAGGTTTATCTTTAACAGTCTCAGTGACACTCTACCACTTTCGACTTATAGATATCCCTGCACCTGCAACCATGATCTCTAATATCGATGGATTCCGACTACGAATTGGTTATCCTGCCGAGCCACATTTCCCATAAGTTGTTTCTTTTTTATTTTTCATTCCTCATAGAATGGTGTCACTAAAAACAATCACTGTTGAACATCATATGTACTTTTCTTTTCTATTTGCACCAAACTGTGAGAAAGGCAAAAGAAAAAGGGGGGAAAAAACAACATTTTTATGCCTGCAAATGACGTCGTATTGTCGAAACAAAGGTGATTTTTAATGAATAAATATTTATTTTAAAAAATTGCACTGTATTGGCTTATTAAACATACAAATTCTAATCCAATAAATGCTTACTATTTTATAATTAGTACCAGCAATGGAAAATTAAATTTTAAACAACAAATTGTATTAAAAGAATCGTTTTTGTAACCGGAAATTAGGATAAAATCTTTCGATGCCAATACCAATCCCGATATCTAAAAAATTTGTGATTTTTTTCAATTTCTGATTGCTCATATTAACACAGATAACCAGAAGAATCCTTTTTACACATCAGAACTAATTGTCATCCATAGAGAGAAAGAGAATGATGCCTCGTTTCTATATCTAGAATGATAGCACAGAAATGGGTTTAATAAAGGGAGTTAATTTATAACAAATTATTATAGGTACTTAAACATTTGTTTCGCTGAATCTTTTTCATATATATTTATATTAACACAAAATACAGGTTAAAATATTCTTTGGTTTTGAGATTCAGTTACGTTTAAAAAGAAATTATGTTTTAATTATTTTAATTAGCCATAATTTATAATTAACTGAAAAGGTCCCCCCATCTCTTTACTTAGCTATGTAAATTCTATACTAATCTGATGATTTTTAATATTTCTTAATGTCTCTGGGAGCATTTAGGTAAGAAGTATCTCTCTTTTTCAGCATAGTTTCACATGCGTCACATTTCTTACATGTATCTATCTACATACCGCAAACACGTATGTAAATTAGATGGTAAAATGATAACTTTTCATTTATGTATTATTATTATTATTATAATAATAATAATAATAATAATAATAATAATAATAATAATAGTAGTAGTAGTAGTAGTAGTAGTAAACAGTACTTATGCATTATACGACCTGCGATTTCTACAAAGTTGGCTTGGACTTGCTCGGCAACTGACAGAAATAACTGTAAAAGGCCAGACAAACATTTCTTAATTTTTAAAGCGCTACGGAAAAAAATAAACATTTATCCCCCCCCCCCTCTAATCCTAACCCTAATCTGCGTGATTAAAATTAAATACTTATTTCTTCCAATTTATGAAAAAATTGCTGCTTAGATTCGTAAATTCATGGAAATCACGGGTCATACAATGCATAAGTACATGATTTTTTATTATTATTATTATTATTATTATTATTATTATTATTATAATAATAATAATAATAATAATAATAATAATAATAATAATTTTGACTAAACAAACAAAATGGCTTTTAATCTACGTTTAAGATGTAAATATTTTATTAAAAGTTATTATGTTTTTTTAAATTTGACTTTATTTTCTTATTACTTTCGTATAGTAAAATATCCATCATCAGGGAGGAGGAGGAGAAGAAGAAGAAGAAGAAGAAGAAGAAGAAGAAGTTATTTATGGCTGATGTCTTAAATATGTCACAGTTTATAGATTTTCGAAAGAAATAAAAATAGAATAGTATTAGTGATTGTGACCCAACGGGTCATAGGTACATCTAGTATTTTACATAGTTTTCTTCACAATTCAAAAGTTAAACTTTAGTCTTCATTGATTACGTTCATTGTTTTTTACAATTATTATTTTTGTGTGTGTGTGAATGAAAACTCATCGATGAAGTATCATAAACAAACAAATTTTATTTCGAGTTATTGAAAAATTTGGCAAATACGAGATGAATTTTCGCTCATATATTCTGTTCAAAAAGGAATCCTCATGAATCATTAACCCTTATCCATGAGTGGCATATCGCCTTGATAAATGGTGACACTTTTCAGTAAAAAGAAATAACTATGATATTTATCACATGAACTACAATGAAAATAAAATGTGAAAGATATAGTATGTAATTTTGTTTGCACAGGGGTACATTAGACATGTTATTTATTTTACGAAATACACAAAGGCAAAAAGGTTGGAAAACACTAATGTATAAATATATCAATGCTTATGAACTTCGGAAACGTCTGAATATTTCGGAAATCGACTAATGCATAATTCATGCATGATTCGTGCATAAACCTACGCAAAAACCTTTCACTTATCAAAAGCCTTACCATAATGTTCTCCATATAGCGCTCCATATTTGCCAACAGAGTAAACAGACCTTTAACCACGACTTCTCTACGCCGAAACCGAAAAATGAATGTCTTTATGATAGTGGGATGATGATGACGTCATGATGACTTTATGACGTCATGATAAATAATGGCCTACAATATTAATGACAATTTATTTTTTTATTATTTTAAGGACTATTTTGGCAAACCTTTGAGATAAAATCAGATTGCAATACAGTTTTGCTCAATCTCAGGACGTCATCCTTTCAGACATTACCTCCTCCTTCAAGGTGGATCGGTTTATTGTGGAGGAATTTCGACAGGTCTAATCCAGGCTATTTCTTTATATCTTTTGAGTGCCTGTCGCTCCTTGGGGAGCTGGATTTCTCATGTTAAAAGACTGATCTTGTGTCACATATAATCTTTTTGTGGAAACGAAAGGCCAATATTATACTTGACATTTGGAGCAGGACCAAAGTGTTATATCTGCTCTCTCTGGGGCATGTTTTAAAAATTGTGTCCCTATCCAAAGTGTATCTTTTGGAGAACTAAATTTCCCACATTAAACTGATCTTGTGTCACATCCAAGCGTCATAAGAAGAAGTAAATAGGAAATTATTTGCCGAGCGTAGAATGCTGCCGGCTGCCTTACAATTTAAATCCTGTTGGTTTAGGCAGGGGGTTTGCGAGGAAATAAATAGAAATTATCATGATTCCCTTCGAATGTGGAAAATCTGTGACTTGTAATGTCACATGAATGAGGCAACGGTCACCAGTTTTGGGGTTTTACTTTAGGGTGTTTCTAATGGGTGAAGTATTTTTATGATGAGCCTGGTTCAGAGAAATATTTTCAGTGAAAAAGGTTTGCAGGTTTTATAATCAAATGTGAGAAAAACGAGAGACAGTGTCATTTGGTAAAAAAACAAAAAACAAAGTAATGAGTTTAGAAGGCATATATTCACTAAAGAGATAATTTATATAGGTTTAAAATGGAAGTTTACAGTAATAGAAAAAAAACTTAGAATATTTGTCAATATTTTTAGAGTTCTTGTAAAAAAACAAAGGGGATTCAATAGCTGAGACATTGAAGAAGCTTGAATCGATTAATTAAGAGCCGTGAGTTTCAGGGGTCAAGGAAAATCATATTTAAAACTTGACTGTTCATTTATATGAATATTTTGTGATCAATAGAAAACATTAAGAATTCTTGCTATGTCATAAATACACTGAGGAATGCTTTAGAACCGACGAACTGACATCTGATTGGTGCTGGTGCAATTGAAAACCTAAGCAACATGATATTTAATTTTAAACAGGATATGAACATGATCCATATAATGTACGATCGAAATGTCATGTGACACAGTAGGAGTGTAAATGTATAAACGCAGACACAGTTAGCATAAAAGCTGGTTCCTTGCATTGTTATAACCTTCTTATACCAGAGGCGTGCAATAAGTAATGTCCCTGACCCACTTCCCATAGCAGTAGAGCAACGAAACTTGGCACACGTCTTTCTCTACATAGGAACCACCCAGAGTTATGCATTTCTCCCATCGTTTGATACAGCTCTGGAGACCGTTTTTGTAGAACACCCCAGGTTGGTCCTCCAACCACGACGTGACTTCAGAAATCAAGGCTGCATCATCTGGGAAACGCTTTCCTTTCAAAAACAACTTCATAGCTGGGAAGAGGTGAAAGTCAGAGGGTGCAAGGTCAGGAGAGTAGGGAGGATGGGGAAGGATTTCATAACCACACGCACGTGCTTCTGATCTGGTGACATGCGAGTTGTGGACCGGAGCGTTGTCCTTCAGGAGGAGGGTACCTTTGCTGATCTTGCCGCGCCTCTTGATTTTGATAGCTTCCCTTAATTTTCTCAAAAGTGAAGCATAATAGGTTCCTGTAATTGTGGTAACCTTTGCCAGGAAATCTGTCATCACTAATCCGTCCTGGTCCAGACTTTGCCAGCCTTCTTTGGGGGTGGTGAGTCCAAGTGCTTCCACTGCATTGACTGGGCTTTGGTCTCTGGATCATAGTGATGGACCCAGGTTTCATCCTGTGTAATCAGTCTTTTGAAAAACTTTGACTCATCTTCTTGGCACATCTCCAAACTCCAAATTCATCCTCGAACACTCGGCGCGTTCTCACTTCTGGAATGGTGTGAGCAACCTGGGAATCCATCTGGCAGATACCTTATGCATATGCAAATGGTCATGAATGATAGTTTCCACAGACCCTGTACTAATCTTGACATCTTCAGCTATTTGGCGATTAGTAATGCACCGATCTTCTAAAATGGCAGCCTCAACTTGCCCGACAGATGCCTCATCAATGGCAGAAGGGGGGGGGACCATGTCTGGGAGCTGTTTCCACAGACTTCCGGCCATGTTTGAATTCACTATGCCAGCGTTTTACAAGGTCATATGATGGGGCATTATCACCATAAGTTCCTTTCATTTCATCAAAAGTCTCCTGTGGTGTGCGTCCTTTCAAATACAAAACCTGATCACTGCTCGACATTCAACAGGCTCCATTTCACACCTGACTCAGTTCAAACACCTGTAAAAAAGAAACCACAATTAGTTCAGAGCTGTAATTTGCCACATAACGCGTAGAGATATAAATCATTGCACATGCAAAATTTCAGCTAGATCAAACAACTGGAAGTGGGTCAGGGACATTACTTATTGCACGCCCCTCGTACTCTTCCATATCGAATCAAAATATATTTTTTTAGTCTTTACTTTGAAATGTTTATTTTTTCAGATTAGTTTTATATAATATACTGTAAAAGTCTAAATAAAAATAGTCTTTACTTTGAAAGGTCTTTTTGAAAATATGTTGTAATAAAAATGTATTTTTTAGCCTTTACTTTGAAATATTTTTTTCAAAATGGTTTTATATAATAAAAATATATTTTAAAAGTTTACATAAAATAGTTTTTATTTAAAAAATTTATTTTTCAAAATTAGGCACACGTGGACTGAATTATTCTCTCCTCAACAAGCCGGCAATATATTAAATCTATCTTTACACAAAAACACTTTCACCTACTAACACGTTTCTCTCTTGTACACGCTACTAACGAAGATGATGTTGCTTTTGAATATGGAATGAAACTCCATTTCGTTATCTCTTATTCTATAGATCGAATCTTGATTCAATAGAGTATTCATAATATAAAATAAACATCTAAAATATTTTATTTTAGAAAATATAATATGCCATGGTGAGTGAATAGAATACTTGGTAAAATTCACGTGTAAAAGTTACACTTCTTGAGGTTGAAGGTTCAATCCTCAGTGTGAGCAACACTCAAAAATACAATTGCTAATTATTTAGGACTTCTACCTAATTAAAGGTGACAGAATGAGAGCATGCTGCCTCAGTGGATTAAGTAAAGAGTTCCATCTGAAATTTCGTGCAGATTCCCGAGTTTGAAAAAAACATTCCCGAGTTTGACAAAAAGATTCCGGAGTCTGACAAAAAGATTCCTGAGTCTAACAGAAAGATTCCTGAGTTCGACAGAAAGATTCCCAAGTTCGACAAAAAGATTCCCGAGTCTAACAAAAACATTCCTGAATTTGACAGAAAGATTCCCGAGTTTGACCAAAAGATTCCTGAGTTTGACAGAAAAATTCCAGAGTTCGACAAAAAAATACATGAGTTCAAAAAAAAGATTACCAAGTTCGACAGAAAGATTCCCGAGTTTGACAGAAAGATTCCTGAGTCTGACAAAAAAATTCCTGAGTTTGACAAGATACACTGGAAGGAGGTCAAAGGTTACATCGATTGAAACATTGTGAAAATAACACACAAGATGAAAACAGTAGTCCAAAGTATCCAAATAATACAAACAATCAACCCTTATCTAAAAAATACAGAAACATTGCAATGTCATTTTTACAAATCAGGAACGTATCTAAACATGAATAATAAGACAATCTCTTATATTTTTGTGACAACAGCATAGGCATTAAATGAAAGAAAAAAATAAACGTTTTATAAACAACAAAAGGTATTAATTTTACATATTGGGGACTCTACGTTAATCATGATTAAATTAGCAAGTGTGAATTTTGATGAGAGTCACATTTAGTACATGTCATGATAAACTTAATCTGCAAAACAAAATCGTTCCCTGAGACAGATGACATAAAGCTGAGGCAGAGAGCAGAGGTCAAAGGCCATAGACACAAGAGAGATGATGACGAATGATATCACGTTTTCAAGTGGAGAGAAAACTAAGGTTTGCATATAAGTCTCTCCATGGAAGTCATGTGAATGAGACACGGCCAATAATGTAGAAATCTTTATTAATCTAAGTCGAATGTTACTTTGATGTCTGTCTGTCTATCTGTCTGTCTGTGTCACTCTTTTCAGTAAGTTGGAACGTAAAATTATGAAGTAAATAATTATTAAGATAACATTAGTCTCTCCCAAAAGTTCAATCAACTCTAAAACAATCAAAAATTATTTTTTTAAAATACTTTTCTACAGTTTTAAATGACTCAAAGAAGGTTGATATGCTAGTTAAATCAACCAACCAGAGTCTATTCTTTCCAAATAAAGCCATTTATGAAAACCCTCAGTGAATGTCTCCTATGTGTTACATATTAACTCTCCCGGGGTATTGCCAAATCATCTGAGCCAGAAGATTATTATTATTGTGTAGATTGAATTAGATTTGTTTTAAGGAGTAAAATGCAATTCAAGGAAAATATGGTTAAATGACGTTTAAGGAAGTTAACTTGTCTAGATTCTATAAATAATGGAAAGAAGGAATCTTAGATAAATAAAATCAAATAAAAAAAATAATAAACTGATTAAAAATAAAAAATACAAACAGATAAATAAAACAAATATGTAGTGGACATAAACAAAATAGGTTTTTAAGCATAGATATAAAAACAATAAAATTGGGTTAAAGAAAACGTGACTGATAAGTCACCTGTTGTAATGTGAGCGACCTGAGAGAGCGAATTGCCCCTCATTGGGGAGCCAGGTATGCTAAGATAGTTTTAATAGCTCCCAGGTAACAGTGGATATTCCGAAGATTCACAATAGAGGATATAAATATGTATTTTATTTCATTGTCAAAATAGATATATTTGCCTATTGTTTGGAAGTCAGAGAGATATATTTTGTATTCAAAATTGATGACAGAAATCTGGGAACAATAACAATTGATATTGTCTGGCCTCGACGAACTCCGAGCCAGATGTTTGGATTGACAGCCAGTGACCTTAGGGGTCATGAGAATTTAATATTGACTTGAATCTCAGATTGCAAAATTAGTGATATGGCCGAATTGCACACCCGCAAAATTTGAGGTTTTCCCCAATTTTGTGGCGTAATTTGATTGGCTGGGGAAACTTCCATCCCCCCACCACTCACTCTCCTATTAATACTAGTGTCGCACAAAATTAGTCAGTTTTCGAGGCAGTTTCCAGCGAGAGTTTGTGCATGGAACTCGAAGTAGCCACATTGTTCCCTGAAGACGTGACCCCTCCTCCAAGCCCGTCTAACGCTGTCTGTGAAGAGAAGAGAGATTTGAGACTTTTTAAAACTTACTAAGGACTGAACCATATATCTGTAAAAAGATCTGTAATATATTTGTGAAGTAGAATAGACTTCAAGCGTTTGTTGTCCTTCTTGCCTGCATGAGTTTTGTTATTCGATTTCAACATACCAGATTTCATGTGACGGCCTCCAGGAATACAGAGACAACACAAGCCAAGTTTCTGACGATCAAGGGGTCCTTCATAAGAGGGAGTGTTTTTGTGTAGTCGAATGATGTAAGCACAAAGGATTAGTTTGAATATATACAGGCAGAGTTAGAGGAATCAGGAGTTGAAACGAGAGACAGGACAGGCAAGTTCTCAGCTGGTTGTGAATCATTCAGCTATGGAAGCATTAGCTGGAAAGGAATTAATATGTAAAGGAATGGTGTACAACCGCAGAACCAAAAGTTGCAACAGAAATAAATGTAAATGTGGAAAAGCAATTTGGTTGTCTGAGTTGTCAAGGGTAGAAAATGACTTAGATTTTCAGAAACACATCTGGAATAATACATCGATAGTTCCGACCCAAAACAGTATGTCCTTCCCTTGTCTGGGCTAGCAGGCAGTGGTGTTATTTGTCTTGTTTGTTGAACTGTTGTTGTTTATTATAAACTAACGGGGGTACCCGGCATTGCCTGGGTGTGGTGAGGTATGTAGAGGGGGTTAAATCAAAACAATAATAAAAGGGAAAATAAAGAATAAGCGAATGAAATAATCCTGTTTAAATGTTAAAAACTTTTTTTAAAAATGAAAAACAAAACAAAAAAACAGCAAACGTCATGGAAAATAAAAAAAGGGAAAATAAAAAAAGGGAAAATAAAGTATAACGAACGAAAAACATGGCATAAATAACCCTGTTTAAATATCAAAACTTAAAAATTCGGAAAAAAAATGTCCGATATGCTGGTGCGAATGTGCGACCTTAAGACAACACTGTCACTATAACTACTACTCTACAATCACATCAACGAAATAACGTCGTTTTGTCTCCTATTTAAATTAATTTAAAAAAAGAATGTTTTTTGCACATGCTTGTTTAGCTAAATTGTCATGAGGGAATGATGTTTTGCTACTCTCCCTCATTGTGAACGTCGAATTCTACAGGAAATAATTGACCGTTTTTTTCTAATTTTCACATATTATTCGACCAAGACATCACCCTTTCAGACCATACCAGTTTCGACCCAGCCCGATACTGCTGAGAAAAGTTTCATGCAGACATACATATATACATACATGCATACACTTAAACAGACAGATGAGATTTATTTAATAAATATTTAAAATGTACACATATACACATGCACACAACAAACATTACATAGACGACTATATAACATGTACACAGTTTGGCCCCCCTCGTTTATACTTACTTCTTTTATATATACATCATATATACACGCTTCTGTGTCATACAGAACCACCCCATTATATAACACATGAAAAGAAGCTTATTTTTATAACAACCACTAGACGAAACAATAACAATGAAAAGAAGTGGTAAACATGTAAAAACCTGGCATGTATGCATAAAAACTTTATTTTGTAATTGAAAAAATTGCATTTATTTAAGTGACCTTCACCATTGGGTATAGGTTGGTGAAAGTTAAGACAGTATCAAAGTAAAAGAAATAGTAATACAGTAACGAAATTCGGCATCCCAAAGTCTTCTTTGAAGAATATGTCTTTGATGATGATGATAGCTTCATTTGGCGTCAATGATGGAGGAAGGAGAGAAGACAGGTGGTATCTTTTTTCATTGGGTCCAGAAAACTCTCTAGTGACTGCTATAATAGTCCTTTAAGTATTCAAATTAATAACTCCTGAAAACTGATTGGTCCGCAAAAGAGCGAGTGTCATGTTGGTCGATAAAAGGAACGAGGATCTTGCCGTTACAGTGCAACCTAGATGGACCTTGTGTGCACCAACATGGCACTCGCTCTTTTGAAGACCAATCAGCTTTCAGGAGGTATTAATTAGAGATGAGAGGATGTGGTAAGCATCATGAGCCACTTAGAAATCCTGTTTTGCAAACACGGAGCACCAGCAGAAAAGCTAAGCAACAATGATACAGCATTCTGCAGTAATGTTTTTTAGAACTTTCTGAATGAATGAGGAGTCCAACTGCATTTTTCTTGTGCATATGTCCCCTCTGACAATGGCATTGTGGTAGAATGTCATCAGAGTGTGAAGTGAATTGTAGCAAGGGAAGTGTTTCATAGCAAAAGTAATCTATTGGTACAATGTTACTCCCAAAGACGATGTGTCATCACTAACTACCCTAGCTAATCTGATTCATCACTACTGCGTTCGACTGAAAGGTATTGATTAACCCCCTCCAGGCAAGCCCAAACTGCTGCAACAGAACAGATATAGTGTGGGCGATCGTGTTTGGGTGAAGACCTCAGTTGGGCGTGGCGTGAACCCTTACATACGCTGATGCATCATAGGAGTGAAAAACCTACAGAATGTTCTTGTCGACAGGATGCCCTGTCATGTAAGGGATTTGCATCCCATCATGGGCCTGAATACCACGGAGGGTGACAGTGATAGCAAATCCTCAACCCAAATGCAAGGTTTGTTACTATCAATGAGGCATGCGGTGATGCCTCTGAAGAAGACGACACATCAGTGCCAAATAACACTTCTCCAGATGAGTTACCTGGAAGAAGTACCTTTACCTCAAAGGAGAACAAGACAAAGAAGACCTCCTCTGACTTGTCATCTACATGATCATCAGATCACAGAGGAATGTAGCAGAATTGAACAACAACATTAGGGAAATTGATTACGTGATGTAAGTAATAAAGAAAGTGACTTACACAAACAATGTGCCTATCTCTTTCCTGTTGGGTGATAGAATGAGAGAAGGAACGAGAAAAGAAAAGATCTTTATTTGTAGAAGGCTCAGTGATATACACATGCCATTAATTTGCACAAGACGACAGAAACTGTTTTGAGAAGAATGAGTTGGAAGCGCGAGGGTCAGTTAGTTTTTTGACAGCTGACAAAGAGAATGGACGGTGGAAATTACAGTTGTATTTAGTTGTGGGGAAACAAAATATTTTCTTCATTTAATTTCCTTTTTTTTTCATTCAAGATGATATTGCTAAGTCTGCTGCAAAGAAGATGCCCTCCCTCTGTCGGAGTAGTAAGCTTCTCACACCTGTCAGTATCCAAAGCCACCATTCAGAGTATTGTTGCCATATCTGAATTGGTGAACCAACCACTAGTTTTTCCTTCTTGGACTGAGTTTCTAACCTGATTGTCTACCAACTCCAGCCCCTGTCCCATCGCTGTAATGTTGCATCCCTGTGCTTGTTCTTCAAGAACTTCCACGGAATGTGCTCCATTAAACTTAGTCCACTTGTATACTTTCAACATAAATACTGCCGATAAACCTCATTAGCAGCAAAACCCCACCCCTTTACTGTAGAGACCTCCAAATAACAGAAAATTTTCTACTCCAATAGCTTCTTTTCTTCATTGTCATTGGCAGTGGCATGCATTCGTGTCTGAATATCATAGTTCCCAAGTCCAATACACAAAAGAAGCAGAAGAGAAAGCTTTATGAGTTTCGTAACAATTTTAGTCATTATCAGGATGATGAGTCCTTTTGTGACTGGAAAAAACAACTTGGGCTCTGAATAGTTGGGGGTATTGGTCACATTGTATTGTGGGGGGTGCGGTTGGTTGGCTCTAAGGGCCTTTTGTTGCCATTTGGTTCTAGATTGGCTCTTCTATTTTCTTCAAATTGGCTTGTACTCACTTTGACTCTGTTCTTCCATTCATGTCTGTTGTTCGATAAGACTTCAAAGGTGTTTGAATCTATATAGGCCTCACCTAGAGATTTCTTCAGCTGGTCTTTGACTCTAAGTAGCAAGCGGTCTTAGGATCAATATCCTGCATTTTGTTGACTGAAGAGCACTTGTTTGGGCAGTCTATTGTCCTTCATGTGCGCCACATGGCCAGACCATTTCAGTCGGTGTTTCATGATCAAGGCCTCGATGCTGGTGATGTTGGCTCTCTCGAAGACAGTTATGTTGGAAACATAATCGTCTCACCTAATCCGCATGATGGCCCAAAGTTTTTTCTGGTGGAACTGTTCGAGTTTTTTAAGGTCTTTACTGTAGATGGTCCAGGTCTTGCACGCATATTATAGGGTGGATACAACTATGGTGTTGTATACCATCACCTTTGTCTGCATGGTTAGATCCTTGTTCTTGAAGACTCTGTTAACAGTCTTCTTAAAGTAGTGTGGCCTACCTGTAGTTAGTTTTCGATTTCTTTCAAGCACTTAGCTCTCATGTCAGCAACCAACACTGTCCTGACAGAAGAAACTAAACTACAGAACAGACGGGTTGAACACTCAACACTCTACTCAATAGAGACTGCTCAGCCTACCAGGACTTCGTCAGGAATGTTACATAGCATCCACCTCACCTATGGATGTCTCTTCCACCAACCTTTGAAGAGTTTAGTGTAGCACTAAAACAAATGCGTCAAGGGAAAGCTGCCAGACCTAACAACATCTCTACAGAGCTCCTCACACAAGGGGGTGTCCCTGTGAAGACATGCCTCCACTCTCTCATATTAAAAGCATGGGAGGAAAAACAGGTCCCCAGTGACTGGAAAAATGCTCCTCTTGTTACCATCTTTAAAAAGAAAGAGAAGAGAATGTAGGAATTATAGAGGGATTTTGCTAGCAGGGAAGATTCTGACCTGTATACTTTTAAACCGACTACAGGACATAGCTGAAGATATCCTGTCTGAATCCCAGTGTGGTTTCCGCCTATCAAGAGGAACCATTGACATGATTTTCTGTGCCTGCCAGCTACATTAAAAATCAAAAGAACAACAAAACCCCATATTCCTGATATTCTACAACCTTGGAAATGCATATGACAGTGTTCCAGGAACAACAATGTAGTCAGTCCTAGATCGGTTTGGAGTCCCTGAACCATTTGTGGACATGATCAAAGCCCTGCATGACGGGATTCCAGCTAAAGTGATCCACCAAAGCAGCCTGTCAGAACCCTTCTTGATCACTTGCGGGCTTAAATAGGGCTGTGTGCTGGCACCGACACTATCTCACTATCTCTATCTCACGGCCATAATATTTGAAGTCCCCCTAAACAATCCAGAGATGGATACCAAGTTCAGGTTTGATGCAGGAATTTCCAAACTAGGCAAATTAAAATTAAGACGAATGACCAACACCATCACATTGACGGACTGCAATATGCAGACGACAATGCCATCGTGGCCCAATCCCCAGATGAACTCCAGCAGTTTGTGGACAATTTTCACGGTGCGTACTCATGCTTTGGCCTAACAGTTAACAAGACCAAAATACTGGCCCAACCACAGCCAGGAGAAGTTGTGCTAAACTTCAACATCACCATGGATGGCACCACCATAGAATGAGTTAAGCACTTCCCATACCTGGGCAGCATTCTTTCCACTCAAGCTTTTTTCCTTAGACTGCTTCCATTTCAAATTTTTCCCTGTTTCCCCAACAGTACCAACATGCAGAAATTTAAATGTAATGTGAACAAACACATCTTGATGCATAGCTACACATTAAGAACGCCTCCTATAAATCTGGCCTCTGAAAGTAACATTTTATGTCCTTTTGGTAATATGCCATGTTTGGGATGAATAAAAAAGTTTTAAAAAAATCTTTCTCAAAAATAAATTGTTGGAAAAACAAATCTAGAAATAAGTTGAAATTAATTATCTCCCTTGAAGTGATAAGTTGCCACCCTTAAGTAAAAACGTCATTGATTTCATTTAAACATTTCATTGCCAAATTATACAGGTCACAGTCATGGAAGAATGCGAGAAGAAGTCCGTTTAGTCATTCAACATAGTTTTAGATTGTTCTTTTCTTTACATAATCACTGCCTTTAAAAATCCAGTTAGTACTAAGCACTTAAAATTGAAAAAAAGAAAAAAAAAAAGGCAAGCTTGAAAAGTGTCAACATCATGTGAAAACCGAAAGAAAACAAAATGGTGACCAACTTTTGCATGATGTTTTGTTTATCTAATAACAAAACTGGATTAAAACTGCTTTTCTTAATTTTAGCTGCATAATATTAACTGACAATGATTCCTCATTTAGTCATATATACAAATGGCCACTTAGGTGCTTCTATATAATAACGAAAAATATTAAATTTCAAGTAGAATAAATGGTACCTACGTAATTGTCCTGTCGCAAATAGTAACATATCGAGAAAAAAAAATAGGGAAAACGATAAGAAAAATAGTTTTCGATAAAGTTTAGATGAGAAATAAAATTTGTCCGACATTTTGAATTACGTTCATTACGTGAAGTAAGCAGTAGAATTTAATTATCTCCGCTGTCAACTTTAAAAAAAATTTTTTAAGTAAGCGTAATATAGTGATTTTGCGGTGCTTCTACATTATTGGGACGAGATTTTGTAGTCGATAAATGGGAGTTTTCAGATAAAAAAAAAAAAAAAAAACAATGGTTTCAACTGATTTTTTTTGTTGTTGTTGTCAATTCTAATAAATTACAATGGTAGCTTCAAAATTATGCAGTCGAAATTACCTGAATATTAAGCAAAACAACTTTAATCGTGTTAGCAGGTGGAAATTTGCCGCCATCTTTGTTTAAAATCACCTCCCTGTTGAATTCTCCTGTGTTTTACGATCGTTTTCATCGAATTCTATTTTTCATTTTCTTTAATAAAAATTTTTCTACCTTATCAATTTTCGTAATTTTTGGATATAATCATCTTAAAAATATGAGGACTATGTAGACACCACTGTTTTCATATGAAATTCAGTTTTACGATTTCCGAAAATCTCGTCCTAATTCTGTAGAAGCGTCGATTTCGCTTCATTTCACAAATTTCTTTCTTCATTAATAATTATGGTGCTAGTGCAGAGAGTGATCCGCGCTATTTTTAAAATCGTATTTTCAAGTTTAATTAAAGTTTTATATGTTTTTTTTATTCAATTGTAAGGTTGAAGTATAGAATTTTCCCCCACTCTATATCTGTGCCTTTCCCCCCACTCTATATCTGTGCCTTTTCCCCCACTCTATATCTGTGCCTAAATCAAAACGCGGATTCCATGAACAAAGCTTCTTTCTTAGAACTGCACGCCTGTGGAACTCTGTTCCGTCTGCCTGCTTCCCTCAGGACTACAATTTGGATGTCTTCAAGTCCAATGTTAACAAATTCCTAATGAACCGCCCCCTTAAGTAAACACTTCAGCAAATCTCCTCACTAACTTTATGTACTTGCAATAACCCTTATCCCTGAGTGGCTTCCGGGCCTTGATAAGTGGTGATCACTGTGTAAAAAAAAAAAAAAAAAAAAGAATAGGTACAAAACACCCTCCCCATGTTAAGAATGGCTTTTTAAATAATAACGTTATTATTTCAGCACGGATCACTCTCTGCACTAGTACTATAATTATTTTTCTACCTTATCGTTTTTCGTAATTTGGATATGCTCCTATTTGAGACAAAGGCAATTACGTTATGTGAAATTCAATATTTTTCCGTTATTATAATATAGAAGCGTCGTAACTTATTCTCTTCTATATTGGATATAGAATCTATATCCAATATAGAAGAATTTGACTTTTGAGTGAAGCATATTTACTTAAGGAGTCCTTGTAGCAAAATGGAAGTTTTGTCGCTAAGAAGGGAAAAGTTGTAAAATAACAACTTAGAACACGACTTTTATTTCCTTTAAATAAGAAATATGTTTGGTTTTCTTATTGTAACCACTGACTGTGACTCACTCACAGGTAACTGTTTTTTTTTTTTGTTTGTTTTTTATTATACATACATTAACATCTACCACCCTGAGAAAGACAACACCAAATTTACCAGTATCTTTGTATCTACCTTCCTTCCTTTTTTACCTGCTATTAAGGTCGTCACGATTCAACAGCAGTGGTGGCCCAGTGGCCCACTTGAATCCCGCCCATCCGCGCTCGCACCTGACAACCACGACACAGAGTAAAGATTTCATTACTTTTTATCATCTTAAAGCTAACTCTGTCGTGCGTGCGTGACGACGGGCTTTGATTATTGACAAAACTATAAATCATCAATATTTTTTTAATATCTAAACGAGGTTTTCTTTTTGTCTAGACACCATCAATTTAGTTAACACCTGTAACAGCTGGAGGGTACAAACACCTTATAAAAGTTTTTTTAACAATAACATTCCTCGCGCGAATTGAGAAGGGAGAAAACAAACAACGCAGTTTTTAGCTTAAAGTACAAAAAAAAAAAAGTCCGAGCCATGGCTTCGATGTCACAGGGCCAAATGTTATGGGCATTTTTGTCGATATTCTTGTGCTTTGTCTCCCTCGGTTTGATGTGTGCCTCGATTGGGACTAATTCGTGGGTCCAGACGTCGAAAAACATGACAGATTATACGGAGGTCACCGACATAGGATTATGGAAGATTTGCATAAGCGAGGTCAAATCCGGTAGGTAACTTTTTTTTTTCTCTTAACTATTTTTTTGGGTGCTTATTTAGATTAGCACTTATGGCGACAAAAGTAAAGAAAACACAGAAAAGTCTGTATGCTGTATTGCTAATGCTGTACGTATACATTACAGAACGCCAACGGAGATATCATATTCCAAAAATCATATAATTCGATCAAGTAGTTTTTTTGTTTTTTTTTAACTAAGAAAATGAAACTTTACGATTTTTAGTGATTTTACGAGTAAACTACATTGAACATAAGGCTTATTTTTCATCTCGACACATCGATTTGAGTTGTCCTCCGTTATCGGATTTAATCGTTTCCGACGAAAAACACTACGATCGCTTTCTTAGTCGTAAAATTTGATTTTCTTGAATAATTAAAAAAATAAAAAATAATCAAATTATATGATTTTTGGAATGTTTCATCTTGGTTCCGTGACTGGTACGTACATCAAAGTATTCTCTCTATCGTCTGAGGTACCCCTCCCGCACTGGGAAATGCCGACCAGGTAGAGCACGACGGCAGTTTTTTCATCCAGAATGCCCCCTTTTTTGGTGCTGGCTTGTCAGTTTTCCACTATAAACCGACCTCATATCACGTCATCCGGTCTTTGTAAATAATTTTACGATTTTCTTCCTGGTTTTACATCAAAATACAATAAGCTGACATTATTCGACGACAAAGAGAAAAAAATGTGACTTTATGTCGGCTTAACGTAGAGGATCCAGATTCCAGCTCTCCCCCAAAAGTGACAATTCTGGATAGTTGCAAAATTTAACATGGTCGTCCTTATCAGCATTCCCCAGTGAGCCCGCCGCAGGAAACTGGTAACAAATTAAATCTATCCTCCCAAAGGGGGAGGAGGTAATGTCTGGGTAGAGGATCGAACACCTTTCATCAGAGTGGGGTATGTTTCTTTAATATATATATATATATATATATATATATATATATATATATATATATAGTATTTTTAAGTTAAATTCAAGTTTTACAGTATTTTTTCTTATTAAATTATTAAGGTGAAAGTACAGAGTTACAAAACACCCTTCCCTCCTCATGTTAAGAATGGGTTTCTAAATAATGTTATTATTTCAGCGCGGTCGCGGTACCTTCTCTTCCTAAGTTCTGAAATCGATACTAAAACTTGTTAGCAGTCGATTTCTCAGATGAAATAAATTTGTGGGTTTGTATTACAATCTACAGAGATACGAAAAAGTTGTCAAAAAAATAATATAACAAATAAATGTTATCAAAGGCAAGATAAGTTACTTTTTTTATGGTAACATTTATTGGGTGGGTTGCTGCCACCATTTTGTTTTACTGCTTTATTTTTGAAGTGATTATCAAAACTTCAAAGACATCACGGCAATTTTTAGGTAAATGTTTACTTTAACTACAACAGAACACCGACCAATAAAAGTTGGTTCTCTATAGGTTTTCGGGGTCGCTAACAACTAATCTGATATTCAAACCCGTCGCAAATTTACCGTTTCCATGGTATTAACCCCTGAACCCTCGCACTATTTTGTGCCAACTCACCTCACCGCCAACGTTCATGCTATTCTTACATGATGCGTTCGCGCATGGACACGCGTAGTAAGGTGACTTGTCACATCGCGGAATAATTTTTTAGCAGACATTTGAAATAAAGTTTTCAGAAACAAAAAAAATGGTTGTTTTTCTGTGTTATGTAGTTTTTTATGCGTTTTAATTGATCTAAAAAATTAAGTTTTTACGAGCGATTTACAAAAGCATTTTTATTTTTCGTTTTTCGGTTGTAGTTAAAGTAAGCATTTACCCAATTTTATCTTGTTCTTCGATAGCTCTCAGTATTGTTTTCGAACAGAATAAACATTTTGCATGAAGTAAAAACACTCAAAACTTATTCAACCAGGTAGAAAAGTAACTTAACTTGTCTTTGGTAACATTTATGTTTTGACAACTTTTTCGTACCGCCGGGGATTGTAATACAAACTTAAGTTTTATTATTTATTTATTTATTTTATTTACATAAACACGTGTGCAGTATGCTAATTATGGTAAATATGAAGAATTACTCCACCCTCGAAAATTCCTTTAAAATTACCACTCTTGTAGGTTTTCGAGGTCACTTAAAACGAAAATAACGTTTAAAATTACGGCAAACGAGTAGTTTACAAGATATGAAGAAATGTTAGTTTTTAAAAAGTGGGGGATCAATTTTCTATATTAATTTAACGTAAAATGAGCACCGACTTTCTTTCCACCCTCGGAAAATCCTTTAAAATTACCATTAACGTTTAAAATTCCAAGAAACAAGTAGTTTTCAAGATATGAAGAAATGCACTCACTTTATGGTCATCCCCTCTTTTTTTAGGGGGGGGGGGACTGCCGGTTTGTGTTTCGTTCTTTTTTTGGAGCGGGATATCCAATTATAGAACTTGTATAGTTTTTTAACAGGTGCTTATGCAGTTTAATTAACCATTTTAACGTAAGTAACGCACCGACATTAACCAAGCAGAAGAATTGCTTAATATTTTACAAAAATTCTGTTTACATTTGGTGGGAGGCGGTGGAGTGGAGAGTGTTGTGGCGGCCGCCACACATGCATCCCCCATCCCCTCAACCGCCTCCCACAAAATGTAAACAGAATTTTTGTAAAATATTAAACAGTTCTTCTCAAAACAGTTAATTAAACTGCATAAGCACCTGTTAAAAAAAACAATACAAGTTCTATAATTGAATATCCCCCCCCCAAAAAAAAAAAGTTACCATAGTGAGGGCATTACTTCATGCCTTGGAAACTACTTGTTTCTTGGAATTTTAAAAGTTAATGGTAATTTCAAAGGATTTTCTGAGGGTGGAAGAAAGCCCCCCTCCCCCGAAAATATCGTGGCCACAAAGTGGATGCTCATTTTACGTTAAATTAATATAGAAAAGTGATCACCGACTTTTTGAATACTAATATTTCTTCATATTTTGGAAACTACTCGTTTACCGTAATTTTAAACGTTATTTTCGTTTTCAGCGACCCCGAAAACTTATAAGAGTGGTAATTTTAAAGGAATTTTCGAGGGTGGAGTAATTCTTCATATTTACCCTAATTATTTTCAAATGGACTTTTTCAGCAGACCCCCGCCCCCTCCCAAGTGTATTTATGCAAAACACGAACTGTGCTATATTTTTTTTATTATTTATTTAGATTTTTTGGTTCTTGCCCAGAATTCAACCCAATTAAAAAGAAAGAAAAATACTAAAAAATCTTTATGATGTACATATCCGTCAAGGAACGAAAATCTCATATTCCAAAAATCAAGTAGTTTTTATTTTTTAAGAAAATCATTTGGTACTTATGCACTTTTGTTACCGGGCAGAAATAATAACGTTATTATTTTGAAAGCCATTCTTAACATGAGGAGGGGAGGGTGTTTTGTAACTATTATGTGCTTCCATCTAACAATTTAATAAAAAAGATATTGTGAAACTTGAATTTTACCTGAAAAAAAATATTTAAAAGTAGTGCAGTAACAAAACTGCTTATAAGCACCAATCATTTTTTACGATTTTTAGCGATTAATAGTATATCATAGCCATTATAAGACTGACGATTTTTAAATCTCAGTAGTTCGAATTGAGTTGTCTTCTATTAAGTATGGCGGATCAAAACAGGTCGTTCTCGCTTCATTATAGCATTTGATGGTGAAAGTGCACTGGGGAACTACCCGAAGACGGTCAATGTGCACTGATTGTCCAATCTGCAAAGGGTGTTTATTCTGAAAGCTGTTCTTAACATGAGGAGGTTGGGGGTGTTTATTCCGAAAGGCATTTTGTTATTTTCAACCTCCCTGTAATCAGCTTCTCGAAGGTAAGTCTTCGAGTGGTCCCTCAGTGCACTGTCACCCATTTGATTTTCTTAGTTGAAAAAAACCCAAAAAAAACTGCTTCAATTTCCATGTTTTAAGGAGTATAATATGTTGGGGACTTGCATAAATCCCCTGAAATAAATAAATAAAAATACACTACCAAATAATGTAAAATAAACTTTTGTTTATTTTTCGTTAAAAGAAAAGAAATTACTTTTTAGTGTGCGCCAAGGTGGAAGTCTGTATGAAAGAAGGAAGGGGGGAAGAAGGTAAAGATTTGAGAGCATAAGAGAAAATGTCTGACTATGTGTTGTGGCGAAGTGAGAGAAAGATAGACTCGAGCAATGTTCTTTGACGTGCGGGGGAAAAAGCTGTCATTTCAGCTACTGAATTTCACTTAGCAAGCGTTACTGACAAGAGAAGTTTTCTGTGCCGTTTATATTTCTTTAGCATCTCCCAGAGGCTTACAAAAGTAAGTTTTATAAATTGAGCCCTGATTGATCAAAAATTCATATTTTTGACAAAAAATAAAATTTAAAAAAAAGTGCTTTCAGCTACATCGGCCATTTCTCGAGCATCCTGCATTTTGACTCAAGAGGTTTGATGTTGGTGAATGCTGTAATTCTTGTGCAAATGAATTATAAATTTTAATGCATGTGTGTGTGTGTGTTTCTTAGAAAAATAAAATAAGAAACGGCACAAATACTCCCCCAGATTGGAAAAAAAATATGTTAGATGTATAGATATTTTTTTAATATGTGATATATTTTTAAAATGATTTGGGCAGTGGACTCTTCTGTCGGTTTTTGTAGTAGACGTGACATCCGTATTTCGTTTTTCAGCTTCATATTCTGTGTGAATTCGTTCTTGTGGAGGAATTGCATGAGAATATTCCTCAATATATGCAGGTTTAATGCAATCAGTGGCGATGTTATCTTTTTTCCTTTTCTTAAGATAGTAAAATATTTTTCATTCCTGTCCAAAACTAGTTATTTGGGATGTAGGTTTGTTTATTTACCTTCCTGGTTGATGTAAAATGGAGAAGAGACATTTTATGTTTCAATTCCGTCACAAATGATGGTGTAGGTGAAATGTCTGTCTTTGAACTGAAATACTGTCCAGGTAGGGTCAATGCTGATCTGAAAACTACCTCTGCAAGTGTGCTCTG
Organism: Euprymna scolopes; assembly: GCF_053919585.1. Taxonomy (NCBI): domain Eukaryota; kingdom Metazoa; phylum Mollusca; class Cephalopoda; order Sepiida; family Sepiolidae; genus Euprymna; species Euprymna scolopes. The sequence goes on from NC_136497.1 coordinate 20,736,958, forward strand.
TAAATCTTCTTTTTCGTGTTTCTTATCGCTGGGAGAATTAATGATAAATTGTCTGCCCAGTCTGCATTGTTTAAATACATAGCCAAGGAAGCTTTCAATTATCTGTGGAATCTTTCCACCATCCCATTTGCATAAGGGTGATCAGCAGTTGTCTTAATATAATTCGTTCCTAACTATTGATTAAATTTGGCAAAAAGAGTTGATTGTAATTGTGAGCCCCTGTCTGTTGTAATTACTGAAGATACTCCAAAAATTTCTATCCAGACCTGCAGTATAACTCTGGCTATTGTTGCATCTGAAGTGTCTTTGACTGCTATGGCTGTAGGCCATCTGCTAAATCTATTAACTATAGTGAGGATGTGTGTATGTCCGTTTGAAGCGGGTAAAGGTCCTACTAAATCGATGTGAAAATTGGTGAATCTAGTGCCAAGTGTGCTTTTGTGTGTCTGTGAATTTTATTCTTTTAGCAAGGTATACAAGTTTTAGTCCAATTGTGAACGTCCATGTTCATATTTTTCCTGGATGAGATAAGTTATGAAAATGAATATAGCTGGAAGTGTTTCATCTTTTTCCTGTTCTTGTGTGATTAATTCCATATTTAATGAACTGGAATTTAAAGAGGCAATTGTAACTCGAGATAGCGCATCTGTTATAATGTTCTCTTGTCCCTTAACATATTGGATATCTGTGGAGAACTGAGTTATATAATCGAGATATCTGATTTCCCGTGGACCATATGTATGTAGAGCATATGTTAATGGTTTATGATGAGTATAAACACAAAGATTCCTTCCTTCCAGCAAGTGTTTAAAATGGTAAATTGCTAGCAGTTCTCTTGAAAAAGTACTGTATTTTTTTGCGTCTTGCTTAACTTAGCAGTAAAAAAAGATATAGCAGTCATTGTGTTGTTCACCTGTTGGTGCATGACTGCTCCTACAGCTATATCTGATGCATCTGTTTTAAGTGTAAGTTTTGTGTCCTCACTGTCTTTGATGTAATTCAATTTTGTAAAGTTGGCCAAAGCAGTTTTAGCTTGTTTGAAGGCTTCTAAGGTATGTTCTTCTAACTTTAACTGTTGTTTTTTTGTTAACAGACGTGTCAACAGTGCAAGTATTGTAGAACAGTTAGGTAAGAATCGTCTGTAGTAGTTAATTATGCCTATGAATTGGTGTACTTGTCTGGCAGATGTGGGTTGTGGGAAATTTGAAATAGCACTTACTTTCTCAGGTAGTCAAGATATTCAATCACACAATCAAGTGTCCGAAGAAATTAACGTTTGGCCAAAAATGCATTTCTCAATGTTTATTTTTAGACAATAATGTGACAGTCTTTGAAAGGTTTGCGCCAAGTGTTGTCTGTGCTCGTCAAGGTTTCTACTGACAATTAGAACGTCATCCACATATGCAAATATGAATGCCAGACCTCTAAAACCTTTGTCTATTAGCCTTTGAAAGGTTTGGCAAGGATTCCTAAGCCCAAAAGGCATCCATATGAACTCGTGAAGGCCAAATAGTGTTGTCAGTGCAGTTTTATGAATATCTTCTTCTGCCACTGGAACTTGGTAGTATGCTTTTACGAGATTCAATTTAGAAAATATGGTGGCGCCTTGCAGTCCGATGGTGAAATCATGAATATGTGGGATAGGGTATCTATCTGGGACTGTTTTCACATTTAATCTTTCAAAATCACCACAAGGACGCCATGATGTAGCATCTGACTTTTGCACCATGTGGAGAGGGAAGACCAAGTACTTTTCGAGGGTTGGAAGATTCCCTGCTGTAACATATGTTGAAACTTGTCTTTTGCAATCTTGTAGCTATTTGGTTTCAATCAGCTGGTGGTGGCGTAGACCGGTTGTCCCGTTGTTTTGATGTAGTGCTTGCCATTATGCTTTATGGTGTCTGTGTTTTTTATAATGGTTGGGAGAGTTGTGGATATTTTCATAGTAGCTGGTGAATGTAAGTGTCCTCGGATAAGGCAGAGCTGATTCCAATAGATTGGTATCTTGAGGTGATTCCTCTTACCGAAATCTTGGTTTGATTGTCTATTAATGTATGATTAGTCATGTCCCTAGACAGGTTGAATCTGGCTAAAATATCTGCTCCCAATATTGGTGTTGTTACGCTGGCTTGGTAAAATTCTACAAAAAATTCTGTCGCATGCCAAAATTTATATTCAAAGATTTCTCTCTGTAAGTTGGTATTTTTGCACTGTTAGCTGCTTGTAGGTGGTAAAACTGTGGCATAGTCTCCTGATTCTGTGTTGGCAGTATCACACTTATTTCAACTCCAGTGTCTATTAAAAAATTATATTCATGAATTTGGTCGCGGATATAAAATAGACAACCTTTTGTTGAAAATCCGACAACATTCGTCGTCTCTACTGAGTGAAATTTCCGTTTTCCTGTTTCATGTTGTTAAAAGAACACAGGTGTATGCAGCGTCTTGCCTCCATACCAAACCTTCTGTGATAATAAGAATAATTGTTTGTGTTATCACGATTGTCACTGTGGCCTCTGCTCAAACTTCGTTTTCTATAGGCTGGTCGGTTATTGTGGGAGTAGCGACTGTCTGCATGTAGTAAGTCTTGTAGTTGTTTTGACAGTTTTTCTACAGTAGACGTTTAGTTCGTTTAGTTTCTCATCTCTTGTTTGTGCTGGTTGCAGTTGATGTTTAGCCTGCAGCTTCAAAGACTTTCATGGATCCGGTCTGCTATGTCAGCTAGTTTTCAGTTTTTGTCTCCATCGTAGGTGCGAGGATTTGTGTAGTATTAGTGAGTAATTTGTCCACCATAAGCTTTGCATAATGTTCTCGGACATTTCGTTATCACTCAGCAAGGGTCGCATGTGCCATAATAGTTGTGATGGGGTACGGTCTCCTAATTCAACCTGAGTGAAAAGGTTGCGCAGCATTATTTCATTAAAGACCCCGGTCTGTTTTAAAATCCCCTTCCTTGGGCCTTTAATATGGGTTGTACTCTGGAACATTTTCTAGCAAATCTGTCACTTCTTTGATGACATCCACTGGCAGTTTTTCTACCAAGTGACAATATCGTATTCTCTGGGAGGTGATTCGTTTCACCTCGTATAATGCCTGAATTTAAACAAACCAGGACTTAATGTTAGTCGGGTTGAAAGGTGGGATGTTCAACGATATTGTGGCTAGGGGTGTTTCCGAAGGTTGTGATTCCATGTTTTTTTCCATTTGTTTTTTTTTTTTTTTTTTTTTTTTTTGTCAGGTTTACCAATTGTTGGGGACTTGCATAAATCCTCTGAAATAAATAAATAAAAATACACTACCAAATAATGTAAAATAAACTTTTGTTTATTTTTCATTAAAAGAAACAAATTACATTTTAGTGTGCGCCAAGGTGGCAATCTGTATGAAAGAAAGAATGGAGGAAGAAAGTGAAGACTTGAGAGCGTGAGAGAAAACGTCTGACTATGTGTTGTGGCAAAGTGAGAGAAAGAGAGACTCGGGCAATATTCTTTGATGTGCGAGAAAAACTGTCATTTTAGCTACTGAATTTCACTCAGCGAGCATTGCTGTTAACCGATACGGTTATTTCTTTCTCTGACGAGAGAAGGTCTCTATGCTTTTATATTTCTTTAGTGGCTCCCAGAAGCTTGCAAAAATAAGTTTTATAAATCAAGCCCTGATTGGTCAAAAATTCATATTTTTGACAAAAAAAAACATGCTCTCAGCTATGTCGGTCATTTCTCAAGCATCTTGCTTTTTGACCCAAGAGGTTTGGTGTTGGTGAATGCTGTAATTCTCACGCAAATGAATTTATAAATTTTAATGTGTGTGTATGTCTTAGAAAAATAAAATAAAAAACAGCACAAACATTTTCATTCCATAACAGTTACGTATATCAAAGTTTTTCCTGTATTTTTGTTTTTTCTCCAAACTCATAGTTGATGTTTTTGTCAGTATACTCTACTATTGGTCTTGGGAAATTTTAATCATGTGATTATGATGTAAGACAAGATAATTTAACACATATAACAAGGGACATTTGTTACGTAGGCAATAAAAAAACGCGAACCGTAAATGAAAAATAAATACAATTAAAAAAAAACAAAAACAAATTCAGGAAGTCTTGCAGAATTTGAATTGGATCCTCAGGATTTTCCATCAGTTCTGGTTCGGGCTTAACTGGCAGTCACCAGATAAGGCCGAGCAAATTAATAGACGCAGACAAATTTCAAAATTAAGAAACTGGAAAAAAATAGAAATACAATAAATAAAAAATAACCAAAACCTACTGTAAATTTACTGAATATATATATATATATATATATATATATATAATCTTTTTCTGTAAATTTTTACATTAGGTCCACCTCCACAATTTTCTTTAAAATGACGACTTCTAGAGATTTTTGACTATGTTGAATTAGAAAATCTCATTTAAATTTTCCAGAAAGTAATAGCTTTCGAGATATAAAAACCTGTATTATGCACTGTAATTCACTGACGGCCATGTTTGTACGTGTGCACCAACTCACTGTTTAAATTCGAAATGTCAACTTTTACAGGTTTTCGGGTATGATGTGTGATAAATTCTACAATTATAAGCAGGCTCCTCATTAGCTGATTGGCCACCCAATGTCTTTGTTTAGACCAATCAGATTGGTCAAGATTTTAACCGCCGTACGATGGGCTTGGCGGACTTTTGAATACCTTTTCTTGTTTCAGACAATTCCAGACAAGCAGTCGGAGAAGGAACATATAACTCAACTTTCTCTGGATAGGAGTCATTTGGGAGCCTCTACCTCATCTCCTTGAGACTTTATTTTAAAGCCTAAATATTAGGCTAAGTTATTATTATATATGTTTACCAGAGACTTTTAAGGTCAGAATTATTGACCTGTCATTAATGACTTTTGATTCAAATGAACATTAATTATGAACTTCTGTGATGTTGACTCTATTTGAGGATCGAATCTTTCATCAGAAGGCATCATATCAACCCCCTTCAAATTGCTGTAATCCAATCTTTGAACAGTACTGAACCCGAATTCCAGTTCTTGCTAAAGATAAGACATTTACCTTTCGCAGTGTTATCAGCTATATTCAGAGGCAAAATAAGCATTTCCTTTTTTGCAACGAAGAACAAATAAAATTTGTCAAATTTTCGAGGTATGCTTTGTTGTAATTGTTAATTTTTTTCCAATGTCTTGCAGCAAAAGCAGGTGAGAAGAAATATCTCCCAGCTAACAACGAATATCAGTAAAATTTGGGGCAAATATTTTTTCTCCCCCCCCCCCAATGGGGTGTTTATTCCAAAAGCTGTTCTTAACATGGGGAGGTTTACATGTCTGGTCTGAAAGCCGGTCTTGGCATGGAGAGGTGGGGATCTCTATTCCAAAAGCCGTTCTTAACCTGAAATTATGCAAGGAAGTGAAAAAAAAAGTCGTAATTGTTTCATTTTACACGCAATGCACGTTGCTAATTTCTCGGTTGTGGGATTGTCTTCCCGCTAGGTGGCAGTGTCGGTCACAGAGAAGTAGATTTGTTTATCGCACACACGTACAAACATGGTCGTCAGTGAATTATAGTGCATGATACAGGTCTTTATATCTTCAAAACTACTTGTCTCTGCAAAATTTAAATGAGATTTTCTTATTCAGCATCTATAAAAGTCGTCATTTTAAAGAAAATTGTGGAGATGGACCTAATGTAAAAAAATATCTGGTTTTCTAAATGTAATAACTTTATTATTTCAACACTGTTCGTATTTTGCATAAGTTGAAAAAAAAAAAACACTATTTAATTAATTTCCAAAAAATTAGAAAATGGTCAACGCTTTATTAATGCTTGTTAAGATAGTCGACAGATTGATATTTTTTTAAAAGTATGTGGTTTAACAGTAGTTACTTAATTGTCATGTCGAAAATAGTAATATATCAAACAATTACGAAAATCCATTGTATAGAACAACTGTGTTTTTAGTAAAAAAAAAAAAAAAAAGTCTATCGCTACAGTATGAAACACTACGTCGGCCATTACAGTGGCGAAAAGGGAGAGAAGCATGTCTCCTGTATTCGCAATCTTCAAGGTGTCCACATCTAAGGAAAATGCAATTTACTCCCAAATTACTTTTAACTATAATTTTCTACTCAATAAATTTTCGTACTTTTTGGATCTATTACTATTTTCGAAATGACAAGTAAGTACTGTTGTTTTTGCTTACAATTTTAAAGAATCGATCTGTTGACCCCATCTTAATAAGTGCACCCATTTTTTTTTTTAAGTCGTTTGAATTTGAAATGAAAGATATTCTGTGGCGATGAGTTAATGAGTGTTAACTTTTTAAAACAATCGCCCATTCATGTTTAACATATCGAGAAGAAAGTCACTGAAATGGCATTTAGATATTAGATATTCACATGAACAAGTTTGTTTTTTTTCAATAGAATTTTAGGTAAGCAAAACATTCGTTTTTCTTCGCTCTATTTATTCTATTGTGAATTCCACATCTTTGTTCTTATTCTTAAGCCATTTTTATGTTTAAGGTTTTTTGACGTTTGCATTTCTTTTCTGTAGAAAGAAAAAAGAATGTCTACAAAATAAACTGCCTACCCACCCCCGGGTTAGCTGTCGTTCCTAGTATCCCTCAAATGGCAAACACACATGAAAGGATAAAGTACCATATAGTTGAAAAAAATAAAAAATTGAAACAAGGAAGAGTTCAGATGAAAAGAAAAGATTTTTAGTAAATTTTATAAAAAGAATAATTTGTTTAATTTAATTAAAATATTTATAAAAATATTGGTTCCACAACATAATTCTTTTGTTTAAAATAAATTATAATATATATATATATATATATATATATATATATATATATATAACTCACAAAAAGACTTTATTTATTTTCGTTTTACCTCTTCTCCATTCCAATTTTATATATCAGGTGGTTTCACAGACAGCCTTATTGGATCTGTGCCAATATATCAGCCAATTTACATATTTAACTCATTATTCATTGTAATCCTTATCATCAAGTGGTGTCCTGTCTTATACAGGCATTAACAACTATGACTCTCTATTTCTCTTCCTCGAGGCATTCATGAATTCATTGTTGCTCATCATTTTTTATATTGCCTGGGTATTCAGACTGTCAACATATGTTTCTCGCTGTCATCTGCTTCTTCACGATCATTCCTGTCAAACTAATCTGCTCTATATTAACTGAGAGATCTTTTTAAGATTCTGACCATCCCTTTGAGTGTAATTGTTGGAATTTCTCTTGCACTTAGATCACCGGGTATTTTGTCAGGTAGATTTTTATAATGTTTACCAAAACCAATTATGCATGTCTCCTTTTTTAGTTAATCACCAAATCAACAGCATTCGTTTCTCCACTGTTTCTATTTTTCTCTAGACAACTTCTATGACATTAGTAAGTTTGAATTCTTGTATCTAAGCATATTAGGAAGGTTTGAAGTTTTGTAACCTTGGTGAGACCATTGGAGCACAGGAAGGAGCAGGTGCTAGTGTGATTGCAAGAATTAGGAGTGGATGAAATAAGTTCAGGGAACTTCTGCCATTACTAGCCAGCAGAGCTTTACCACTCTCAACCAAGGGAAGAGTCTATCATTGCATATGTACACAGTGTGATGATATATGAAAGTAACACATGGCCAGTGGGGGTTGAGGACATGCGTTGCATGGAGAGAAATGATATCAGAATGATATGCTGAATGAGTAATAGGAGTCTTATTGATAAACTTAGTTCTGATAACCTCAGGAGAAATTAAATTGGGATAGTATATGAAGACGTTTGTAGACTTCGATGGGATGGCCACATTGAAAGAATGGATAAGAATTCTTGGTATTGGGGATAGCAATGTTTGTTGATTTTGAGATATTGAAGAGTTGTCCCCCTTTGACCGTTATTTGTCAGTGCCAGTAATTGATGACATGGACTTTAAATTAGGGACTCTGAGTTAGCTCCCTTTGTTTTTTTCGTATAAAAGGACACATAATATGAAATGTTCTTCCTCTTTGGTCTATACCTTCTTTTTGTACAAGTGTAAAAAATAGACACGTTTCTCTGTGTGCCTCTTTGTGTGCTGAGAAAATGTTACGTTGTTAAGTCATGTGTTTGTTTTGTCATCATCGGTACCTTCTACAATATGAAGTTATTTAAAGAACCATCGTATGTTTTTCTTTATTTACTTTGTAATTAAGATAACAAAGGTTATTATTTAAACCAACACTTGTGTTAGTAGATGTAGAACAGTTGAGTGGTCAGGGTCTGTTCACAGAAGAAAGCTCAAGAAAACATGGGAGAACTTGAGAGAAAGAGGGATAAATAAAGACCTGACCAGGGGTAGGTTGGTTTGGAAGTTAATTTGTAAAAGCCATTCAACACATACCAGCATGTCAAAAATTTTGTTAAATTGAATGTGAGCATGATGATATTTGTTGCGTATCAGAATGTAATACTTGTAAGCACAAATAAATCCTGTTACATTTTTATAGGTACGATTTTTAGTTCTTTTCTTGACTTCTTTGGTGTATGTGTAAGAATAATTATAGTGGGGAGTAGAAAGTGGTTCTTGGATTTATTAACCCTAACAACTCTCATTTCCCTTATTCTATGAGCAATCTTTCTGTTAGGCAGGGAAGAATTGGTGTTTGCTGGATTAGAATCTATGAACGAGAGCATGCTACTCCTGTAGATTAAATAAAGACTTACTTTCAAATTTACATGCATATTTCTGAGTTTTACAGAAATATTCCAACAAAAGCACAGTCGTTTTTTGTGAGATTTATGCATTATTCAGTCTATTCATCTGATCTTATTCTTGCAGCCTGGAGTTTGGAAAACATGTCTGAACTATGATAACCTCTTTTTATGAACAATTTCATTGATGGATTTGATGGATCGATCAACGCCCTCCCTACACACATGCACCAAGTGTTGGGAATTTTTTAAAAAAAGAGGAAAAAATGTAACAAAAAAGAGGGAATATATTTATCAGTAGAACAAAGGTATAGAAAGTTGTTCACGAAGGCACACAAAGGAAACTAAAATAGGATTGTTAATCAAGATGTGGCAGGCAAAACACAAAATATAAAAAGTTTTGTGACAGTTTACCACAGGTAGAGATAGTTTATGGGCAGTCTTGGATTATGGATGAGTACAGTTTTATCTTGAGGATAGGTGCTAGTTTGACTGACTTGGAGGCAGGTTGTGTCTCAATGTAGATCCATATGAGTTGATGTTAATTGACAACAAAGAGGCCTTGGCAGACTAGATGTACACCTTAGCATGTAGAGGGTCGATGGTGTCACACACACACCCAGAATGCAACTGATATTTAAAGAATGTGTCAGAGTTTGTTTGGTTTTATTTTGTTTCTTATACTTGTAAGCTACTGCACACCCCTCCGTGAAAGATGATGACCTGGCCAGATGAGAAAATCCTCATCATATCGTATGAATTCAAAGATTCTATTGTTGGCATTGGTTTTTCTCAATATTTTTCTAATTACAATTATTTCTAGAAAAACATCAGATACTTAAAGGAGAGACTACGTGAAGGTTGCCAACATCCTAAGTGAAAGTGATTTTTTGTGGAATGAACTGAATTCAAGCTTAGGACACTCAGGTTGTCAGTCTGTAGTGTTAACTACTGAATTACTGTCACCTCCCAAAAGAGTAGATGAACAAAAAAAAAAAAAAAACCATGACACTGCATTAGTCAGTGGTTGTTGAACGAGAGGAAGGACATGTTAATATTAAACTTTTTTTTTTTAATGTCTTCATTTCTTTGTCTATCTTGCAAAGTTATTCAAGCATTGTTCTTAAGCTTCTTCTCATGCTTTGCCAATATTGTTTGTGTTACAATACTTTTGACTTAATGGGGGTATGATTACCGAAAGTTGGAACATTCAACTTCTAGACACTCGTGATAGGAACTGACGAATCAAATTGAGCCACATTCTGCTTGCAACCAATCAAAAACCAGAATTGCTCCATAAAAGTATTGAATCTTTTAGCATTCCAGCACATAATTTTTTGTGTCAACATGAGAAAGATCTTTTGTTCTTTGCCTGCAAAATTATAAAGTTCAGGACCTGTACAGAACAGCTACCCACTGAAAATTTTTCATCTCCAGGACTTGTATACAATAGCTACCCATTATAAACTCTTCTGGAATCAAACATGGCTTTTAAGTTGTTTGTATCTCTTTTTCTCTCCCGGAAGTGGTTGTTTCTTTCTTTTCTGCTCTTCATTCAAGTCAAGGTGTTATGTTTTCACCCATGAGCAATCAATAAATAAAAATCAAACAAACGTCTTTATACATACATGCATATGGTGTCTATACATGCTGGTCTTTTTATTCTCTGCAGCCTTGCTTCTTTTCACCTTCATGGCATTTAATGAGCGACCATGATCATCTTGTAGCTGTAGATTGCCTCGTCTGTTTAACTTGGATGAATGAAACCTTTCATGCAGCAAAGATCGGCATTCACTGAGTTCTTTAGACGACTGTTCTCATCTTGAGGACCTATGGCACAGTGGTTAGAGTATTGAAAAAAATTCAGTTGTAAAGTGATATTCTCCTGAATGTTGAAGGTTTTATCCTCAGTGTGGATGAATGAAAATACAATTGCAAATTACTTAGGATCTCTATCCAATAATCGATGACAGAATGAGAGCATGGTATGGTATGTGAAATAAATAGAAGGTTCAGCTCGAAATTCCATGCAGATTCCCAAGTTTGAGATGATACACCCGAAGAAGGTTAGAGGTTACATCAACCTAAACGTTGTGAAAATGACACTCAAGATGAGAACAGTAGTTTAAAGAATTCAAATAAAAAAAGTTTATAATATAAATCTTAAACGTCGGTTTGTGTGTTTATTCATATGTCTGCTAAAAACTTTCATCAGCCGCATTGGGCTGGGTTGAAATCGGTACCATCTGAATAACCGATCCCTCGGACACATAATATCTGAAAATTAGAAAAAAAGATTAATTCTGTGGTGGTCAGTGGGGGTTCCCTTTTTGCATCAAGGTTTTTGCAAGTCACGTACGCCTAGCAAACTGAATGTATGTTTAAAAAACATTATTTTGAAAGGTCATGACGTCATAAGTAGTTGTGACTGTGACAACTAGCATGTTAGCTTTTTTCTCTTCTTTTCCTCGTTTGCGTTTCAGGTCCGAGCCTGCCTACTGCGGCTTTCTTTTTCTTTTTTTTTTTTTTTTTTTGCGGTCACATGGGCACTCGCCACTATTTTGGTTGAAAAAAAAGTAGCTTTAATTCATTTATTTATTATTGGGGGGGGGGGCGTCCAGCACATGGGCCACAAAAATGCTTCTCTTCATATCCCTTCTGCCAAAATATCTGGTGAGGAAGTTATCACCTACTTCTTCTTTTTTGGGGCGATTCCATCGATGAAAGTGCCCAATATCCTTAGTATAACAAGTGTGTCCAAACCTTACTCCATGTCCAACCGGGCAATGCTGGGAATCCATTCTAGTCTATAATAAATTGTCTGTTTAAATTGTTAGATATTTTGAATTTTCAATAATAATAAGCATTAAATATTCATTTTAAAATTTATTTTTGTGATAGGTGTGCTGCGAAAATTTAAAGAACTTAATAGTGTGCCACCATTTATAAAGGTTGAGAATCACTGATGCGAAGTATTCAACTCTAAAACTTCTCAACTTTATTTTTTCTCTCTTTGCAGATGGATGGGTTCGGAAGACCTGTTCGTATCGTGAGCTGATTGATTCAGCCGACAAAACCACCCAGGGAATGCTTCAAATGCGTAAGTTTTCTTTTTTATTCTAAACAGATTTAATGACTTTAAAGTCAAGAATAATTTAAATAAATTTTGTAAGAAATATAAGTGACATCATATTTTTTTTTTTTTTTACAAGGGAGCCACCACATATCAAAGCCCAACGACCACTCAAGAATAAAGGTTAATAAGTGTATGGTGGTGACTGGGACAACAGCATAGTAATTGTTAGTGGTTGAAATTGGGTATAATTATTTAAGAAAACCGTTAAAAAAAACTTGTTTACATTGGACTTGAAATGTTGCAAACTCCAAGAAAAGAGCTTTCCTAGTACCTCCTGCTTGTAGAACTCTGTCGCATTGGCCTGCTTTCTGGGCAATGCAAGAATTATTGTGAATTGTGAACACATCCATATGGAGCTGGGTGCCCACACACAAATATTGTTGACAATTTTTCAAACCAAGAAATGTCATCAAAAATGATAACAATTGGGAAGAATGTACAAAAACTTGGAATTCAACGTTTTTTTAGTTGATCAAGTTTTGAAAATGTAAATAATCATTTGGAATGTGGATTTGATTGACAATTTGGTGATGTGTTGGTAAACAAATGGAATTCAGAAAAAGACAGAAGAAAAAAGACAGCAGAGGAAACTGACCTGTGCAATCGGTCGTCAACAAGCCACTTGCCACTGAGCATCATTCTCTCTCTCTCTCCCCCCCTCCTTCTATAGCCTACTGTGAAAGTATTGTTCAGAGAATAAAATTGTCACTTTTTTATATACCCAAAATTGACAGTTTGTTATATACATTCGTTGAGCAGTTTGGCATACGATTGATGAAATAGATAGACGACACGGTTAAAAACAATAGAACTACAGCATAACGTAACAGAAAATGACTATTGTAGTCAGCTGGAAAGCAGGCCAGTGGGACAGAGTTCTACAGGCAGGAGGTTCTAGGAAAACTCTTGGAGTTTGTATTTACAGGGCAACCTCCTCCTCCTCCCAAAAAATGGTACCCATGGAATTGTTAAGAAAATTCATAATTATTCTATTATAAAGCGGACAAAATCTTTGTATTCTGACATATTTTTAGATAAAGATTAATGATTTATATCATTTTGAATTATTCAAATTACTTTTTTCATTTTGGATGTTATTCTCGCAACATTTCATCCGATGTAAACCTCCAACTTTCTTTAGATGCATCTCACTGAACTCTGGAATTTGCACAGAATTTTGAACAGAACCCTTATTTAATCCACGAGGCTGGCTTGTTCTTGTTGCATCAGCCCAAAACAGGTAGAGGTCTTAAGTAATTCGTAATTGTATTTCTTGTATCACCCAAACTGAGGATTGAACCTTTAACCTCTAGAAGACCATCCTTTATTCAATCCTCAGTTTGGACGATTCCAAGGATACAATTATGAATTACTTCTACTCGGTCATGGCTGCCCTTGTAGATTAAATGAAGGGTTGCATTCAAAATTCCATACGGATTCCCAAGTTCAAGAGGTCACACTTGAAGAAGGTCGGAGGTTAAATTGGTTGAAAAACATTGTGCAAATAACACTCAAGATAAGAACAGTAGTCCAAATTATACAAAGAATTCTTTGTTCTATTTCTATTCAATATCTTCCATAATATAAATCTCACCTGTCTATTTAAATGCATGTATGTTTGTATGTCTGCCTAAAACTTTCGACAGAAGTGACGGATTTTCACGAGATCGGTATCGTTTTGAAGCTCAACTTCAGATGACAAATATCGAAAAATTAGCTAAAAACATTAATTCTTACACCCTCAACTGGGCACCTTTCTACAGGAAGGGGTTGCTTTTTTCACCAATATTTTCCAAAGTCATCTCCTCTTTTCGATTGACTAGCCTTAATTTAAACCTTTGACACTTCTGGTTTCGCGATGGATGCAACAGCAAAGACATCACTTTTTTTTTCACGTTCTTTTCCTCCTTCGCGGTACTGGTTTGAGTCTGCCTGACTACTACCACTTTTTTTTTTGCTCAACACACAGCTCCAAACACCCAGATAATGCTGGGCACCCAGGCTAGTAAAATAATAAACCACACATGGATACAATGTGTGAAATTGTCACTAACACCAACAAACTCCTCTCTTGTTACTGTCTTGATTTTGGCTGTAATATCATACCTATCTCTCTCTCTCTCTCTCTATATATATATATATATATATATATATATATATATATATATATATAATAAATTAGGTCTCAGCAGCTGTGTGAAATGCATATCTTATTTTTCTTTTATTAAAATTATTGGAATTTTTCCCCTTTTCCTTGTGTATATTTGTGAATTATTCCATGGATTTTGGCCTTTTGGATTATATTTACGTGATTTCCTTGGATTTTACTTGTGCGAATGGAAATTCAATTAACTTTCTTGGATTTATATTTTTGGATTTCACCGTGATTGGATTATTCACCTTTCACCAGACTATCCATTCACATGTAATCACCTTTTTATTTACCATATTCCCTCTGCTTCACTTTTTGTTATCAAGTAAGATCTTTGACTTACTTGCAGTTTCATCAAATACTTTTGTATGCAAAATCCGATCCCGCATTTTGCTAATTGCTATCCTCTGATGAGAAGGAAAGTATTTCTTCGAAACTCTGCAGATTAAGGACTATCCACTTATCAAGTGTTTCCTTTTCAGATTAAATATGTTTTAAACTCTTTTTCAAAGTGTTTTTAACATGTTTTATTAACTGTTTGCTCTTTATATATATATATATATATATATATATATATATGTTTTGATAGATATATTCCATGAACAGAGCTTCCACAGAAGAACCCCCCCCCCCCGACTGTGAAACACATTGCTCCATGACTACTTTCCCGCAGATTACAACTTGGTCACCTTCAATGCCAATGTCAATAGCTTTCAAGATATTCAAACGTCATTCCATCTCATTAACCCTTATCCTCAAGTGGTGTCTGGCCTTGATAAGTGGTGACTCATTTTCATTAAAAAAATGAAAAAATAGTGAGATTAGAAAATGAATCTTGAGTTTACTTTTGGCAGCTTCATTACTCTTGCTTCCCTGATTTTTTTTCTTTAATCCTCACATTCCATGAGCATTTTTTTCTGACAAAGAGGAAAGAATTCTTACATTTAGGGATTTCTAGTGTGTAGGGGTGGGATTTTGCTGCTTGTCGGGTTTGTCTGGGCTATTTATGTTGAGGTAGTACTAGGGCTTTTAGTTCTACCATTAAGGTACTTGTAAAACAGGCAGAAGGATGCAACATTTCATTGATGAGATAGCAGATGGCGCGGCACTTATTAGCTGGGTAGAAGTCTCAAGCAAATGTATTTTGAGTTTTGCATGCATTGAGGATTAAACCTTCAAGCTCTAGACGAGTATCACTTACAACTGAATTTTATCAAGTATTTTAGCCATTACACCATGGCAACGTGTCTTGATTTATGTAACCTGCCAGAATATGCCAATGATATCTTAGTCCGTATTCTGCACAAGTTAAAAACATTTCATAGAAGTAATTTAATAATGCAAAAGTTTATTGCATTTTTTTATTTATTTATTTTTTTTGATGACTCTTCTCAAAAGAAATCACAAAAAGATTATCCCTGCAATTTATTGCTTTTGATTTTTCTTCTGAACTGCAGGTTTGGACCAATGTTTTGTGATCTTTGTCTGCTTAAGTGCATTCGTTCAACTCATCACCCATTTGATCCTTCTATGTGGCGTGCCCGATTGTTGTTCATCGTTGAAGAAAACTCACCTCTTTTTTATTGTTGCCGTTACACAGCTTTTGGCAGGTAAGTTGTCTTCAAAATTTTATTTATGTTCAGATTACATTTAAATTTCTGCATGTAAGCATAGTAAGGGATCCAGGGTAGAGAAAGGGAATTCCAAAGTCTAGCAGTTTGGCAGAAGAAACTTTTAGAGTAGAAAGCTTTCTGAAATCTAGGAACTTCAATGGTGAAGGGGGGGTGAGATTTTGCTGCTTGTCAGGTTAGTTGAAGGCATTCACGTCTAGGGGGCACAATCATTTAAAGTAATACTTGTAAAACATGGCACAGGGATACAACATTGAAGTGATGGGACACCAACAAAACAAATTAAAAAGAAAAAGGCGAGAAGAATATCCATATTAATTCATACTATGAATTTTTATTTGATAGTAGACGACACGACATGTTGGATCAATAGCGATATATTAGATAAATAGAAATATATGTTAGGTTGAGAAGAAAGTTCTTGCGGAATTTTTAATTTTTATATTGAATGATGTATTTTCAAATAAGTTTCCGTTATGATACCTTCACTTTATATATCATTTTTCACTCTATCTAATCGTTTAACTTAGAATCGTTTTAAAACCATTATGTCTTCTTTTCAGAATGTTGAATACAAAATGGAAAAAAAGCAAATTCGCACAATTTTCTTATTTCAATCCAAGCTAGGCCGCAAAGCTGCTGAAACAACGCGCAATATCAACATTTGACTCAGAAACCACTACTGAACGCACAGTGCAATGGTGGTTTAAAAAATTTTGTAGCGGCGACAAGAGTCTTGAAGATGATGAGCATAGTGGTCGGCCATCGGACGTTAACAACAATCAATTAAGAACGTTATTTGAAGCAAGTTTACACACAATTGTTTGAGAATTTGCTTCTAAATAAGACGTAATGTAAACGATGATTTTCAACCTCTTGAGAGAGATTGGAAGGACAAAAAACTTGATAAATGGGTGCCTCACAAATTAAACAACAATGAAAAGAAACGCCGTTATGAAGTGTCATCTTCCCTTCTTTTATGCAACAAAAACGATATGTGTTTCGACCAGATTGTGACTTGCGATGAAAAGTGAGTTCTTTACGACAATCAGCAATGCTCAGCTCAGTGATTAGAGCCTTACAAAGCTCCACAACACTTCTCGAAACCAGAGTTGCATAAAAAGAATGTCATGCTGATTGTTTGGTGGTCTGTGACCGGTCTCATCCATTAGTTTTTTTGTTTGTTTTTTTTTTAATGCAGGCGAAACCATTACGGTAGAAAAGTTTTGTAAAAGAATGGATGAAAAGGAAAGGATGAAAGGCATCAATAACTTCAACGTCAACAGAAAAGACCCAATTTCTCCTGCACGACAATGCCCGACCGCACGTTGCTAAACCAACCCTGCTGAAGTTGAACGAATTACAAAACTCTGACTCATCTGGCATACTCACCAGATCTCTCACCTACCGACTACCACTTTTTCAAGCATCTCAACAACTTTCTGCATGAGTTTGATGAATGTGTTTCTGTGGGACAAACTGGATTATGGTTAAAGAGATCAAATGAGTGTCAGTTGAAAGAGAAGATACAGAATGATTGATGCAATGAACTAAATTTGATCACTTAAAGAGAAAGTTTATGATAAGAGTCTCTTGATATGAAGGCAAACATGTATTCTGCATGGGAGCAGTCCCATGATAATGTGTTCCACAAACAGGAAGTACTTCTAAAGAAGCTTTGTAGAAATTCTGCCTGACATTAGGCACATCATGAGAAAGAAAAAGAAAGTTTTATTTTTTTTCATTGTGGTAGATAATGAGTTCTTATTGTGATTATCTCATAATGAGAAAACAGATTAGAGCTCAGTCGAGCAGTTTCCATAGAAATAAGGATAAAGTAGATAGACTAGCAGCATCTCTTCTGTGAGAAAGGAAATGTAAGGAATAGAAGAGGTCATCTCTCAATATAACACTGCCACTAGCACTGGTAGCAGCAGTGGCAGCCTCATAACACATATGCAAATGACCAAACCAATGGATAATGTAACATCACGGTAGAGGAAGAGAAGGGAAAGAAAAAAAGAAAAAAATACACCACATGGCAAGAACCAGAGGAAGAAATTGCGTTCCGGGAAGATCAATGTTTGGCCAGTGTTGGCAAGATTTTTAACTACATGGCAGACGACTTAAACTAAGAGACTTTTAAAACATGAGGCAATGCATCATTTTAGAAAAAACTATGAATAAACTCAGTTTATTTTAACTGAAAAAGCTGAGTGAATTTCTTTCTTTTTTGTTTTCCTTTGCGACTGTCTCAGATATGTGTTGGGTCTGAGTGTCACAATGTAGCAAAACTTTTGAAGACTTTAACGACTATATTACATCAGTCGATTTTGAAATCTGTATAAGGACTGAAAACTGGTGTGGGCCACCCCCTTCTCTCCACCGATGTGGCAGCAGTACTTTATTTTTGGATGTATCTGATCCATATACAGGAAGAGGATTGCATCATATTTTATACTGTTTCGATTGGTTACAGGTAGTCTAGAATTGGAGAAAATCTTAGTAATTTCATAAAAAAATATTTCAATAAACATTCATATTAAATATCAATGTTTCCACTAAAACTGACCGTTATAAATGGAAGGCTTTGTTGGATGACATTGAAAGTTAAAAAAGAGTAATAAAAACAACAAAAAAAACGTATGCCTATAATTAAGTCGTTAAAATGGATTTATATTAATACAAAATATGCTTATTTTTTTGTTACACATGCAAAGACTTAGTACAACTAATGTCTATTGAGGTTTGTCGTAGAAAAAGATGAAAACGAAAATAATCACAAAATGTGTTTCAGCTACAAGAAATTTGTTTCATGTAATTTTTTTTGTTCATGTTAACATAATTTTTGGCGTTTCTATATTATACAAATGAAAAAAAATATTGAACTTCAAGTGAAACAAATGGTACCTCAGTAATTTTTATGTCGCAAATAGTAACATATCCAAAAATTACAAAAAAGCGATAAGGTCGAAAAATAATTATTAATGAAAAACTGTTTTCAATAAAGTTTATATGAGGAATAAATTTTTTTGTCCGATATTTTGAATTACGTTGAATCACATGACATTAAGCAACAAAACTTAATTATCTCCCATATCAAATTATCTCTTTTATAGTAAACTAGCGTGGGTGCCCGGCGTTGCCCAGGTGATTGGAGGTGTGTCTGGAGGTAAAAAAAAGAAAAAAAAATCTGTTAGTAGGCAGGCAGGTTCGAACCCATGACACGAAGGCAGAAAACCTGAGGTCTTAACCACTGCACTACAGTGACAAACGAAGTGAAAGATGTTTAAATTTAGTGATTAAAACTTAAGTGAATGAGTTCACACAGGTGCGTAAATTTAATGAGGTCAAGCATCACGCCATAGAAGGAAATGACGCACTTAACTTTTGGCTTCAAGCCAGTTAAGCTTTACGCTTCACAAGATGTTGGGGAAAAGTAGCTTCCTATAAGTCGATGAAAATAAATGTAGACGCTACCTCCTTTTGTTAATCGGAGATATTGCAATCTAAGGAGTATAAAAAAAGTTCTAAGAAAAGGTACCCCCCCCCCCCGAAAAAAGCCTTTGCCGGACATACAAAAAATTGCACACACACACACATTATCGCTTTTATATTATAGAAGTAACATAGCGATTCCTTTTTTCATTAATAATTATTTTTCTACCTCATCGTTTTTCATAAATTTTGGATATGTTAGTATTTGACAATTATGTTGATGCTATTTGTTTCATTTAAAGCTAATTTTTTTTTGTTTGTATAATATAGAAGCACACAATTTACTTAAGGAGTTATTAAAATGCAAGTAAATAAATACAATTTTCTACTGTAAAGTGAAAACATTTGAACCAAGTGTAAATTTAACACCCCTCCACCCCCAACTTTTACCTTTGAAACAAATGAAGCTGGAACAAGGCAATACTTAATCAGGCCTGGCAAAAATATCCGATCGGATGAAGCATATATTTATTTGTATCTTTATAAAAGAAAAGATTTAAATAATAATCATCCTTATATTGGGCTTGACATGTAGTTGGGGTCCAAAATTGGAGACATATTGAGACCAAATTTATGACTGAATATAAAATTTATATTAATCTATACTATTAATAAAATTCTGAATGTTTATTTATTTATTTATGTGTGTATATATATACGAATAAAACTTTCGAACGGATGCACCGAATTGAAAAATTCTTTTTTTCCTTGAAAGGTGTGAGTCCCTAGATTGTTCTTATCTATATATGGTTCGTAACGAACAACACCGAGTCACACAAAACGCCCTAAATAAGGGATTTGGGGCCGTTTCGTTTTTGTCAAAAAAGTTATTTGTCCATGTCAATGGAATTTAGCACTGTCTGTATACAGTCGCGGTAACATCTTTCAGTATACGTACAGGACTTGTGGTGCAATGAATAACAAGTCTGACTATGGATCAGAAGATCCCAGGTTCGAATCCTGGCAAGTTCGTAATAATTTTAACCATCATTTTATCCAACGTTTACTCATTATCCTTACCCTTAGTTAGGATATTTTTTGTTTTTTCAGTGATTTTGTTTTGTGCATATGGGAATCTTCCATACTCCGAGTTCACAGGGTAAGCGTTGGTGGTAAGACGATGTTGAGTGTACTCCATTTTGTATTTGACTCGGCGTTGTGTGCCGATGCACCACAGATGCTAGTTAATAATAAATGAATTTGATAAATATACAATCTTTAAGCAAAACAAACCTATCACAATAGTAAAAGCTCTACACTTTTAAGAGGAGCAATTCCTATGATAAGTAAAACATGAAAAATAAAAGTTACATGGCCTAAAGAGTTGGGGTTTTTTTTTCCTCCTTTTTCATTATTTATTGATTTGATGATATAATAAAGTTTTATGTAACTTTTATTTTTCCTTTTTCATTGATTAACTAGTAGACCACCCGGTGTTGTCCTGTTGTAATATATGCGTAAATATTATATTTTAATTCATACAGAAACTGAGACATGTACAAGCGAGTATTATGCTTTTTCTAAACAGTTCACTTCTTGTAAGTAAAAAAAAAATACTCTGCCTGAGATTGAAACCAAAACCGAAAGAAAGTTAGTCAAGTACGATAATCATTAGGCCGGCTTTACATGATCTTTTAAAAAGTGTTTCTAAATCTTATTTTTTTTATATAAGTAATCTGTGAACCATTCACGCATGTGCATTTATGCAACAGTTAGCAAACAGATAAAAATACAATGACCCCCACCTATCAATTTTTCAATTTTGACTCCTTAACAGTTCTTTTTTTTTTTTTTTTTTTGATGAAAACTGATTAAAAAGTTTTCCACATATTTGAATACTCTATATACCGAATTTCAAGTCTGTAGATCAAAAGTTTGTTGAGTACATAGGTTGAGAAGTGTCCTCACACACACATGCATTCTCACTTTTATCTATAATCCTATAAATTTTTTTTTTTTTTTTTTTTTTTTTTTTTGTGTATTGATATTCATATTAAAAACCCGTGTTTCTATTTATTTAAAAAGAAAATACAACTTCATTATATATGGGTCATGGAATTGCACTCATCTGCAAAAGATCTAGCTAATTTGCATATTCTTTTAAACCTTCATTTTAATTAATTCTCTATTAGTTTTTTTCGTTTTTCTTATGGGATGATCATTTTTAGTTAACTATTATGTGTAATTATATTCATGCAGATATTCTACATGATTTATACTTGCGTAATATTTGCGTAAAAAGTTTATTGTAAACACAAACCTCTTTCTGTATATATTTATGTATGCATAAATATATCTGTTTACAAAATTTGCTTACTAAACTCCTCTGTCAGTTTTTCATCTACAGACATGAAACTTAATACATAGGATATTCAAACCTATGCAAAACTTTATATTTAGGTTTTAGCCAGGGAAAATCGGTGCAAAAGTTTTAAAATTAAAGAAATAGAATTTGCCAGGTGAAGGTTGAACAATGGCATTCCGAATATGCATGCATAACCTAATAGCTATTGTTAATGTTTTAGTAAACATGTCTTCATAGGCATTAGCATCAAAGGAAAAGGTAAATAATAAGCTAAACATTTTGGTATCGATTCTCAGTGGTGGTGCACAAGTCATCTATTTTTTAAACTTTTTAAATCATTACTATATATTCGGTCAAACATTATATAATAATAAATATGAAATCTGCATTAATCAAAATATCATATTTAAGTGTATGTTATGACCGGGCAATGCCAGGCGGCCTGCTAGTGGATATATAGATTGACTAATACTTAAACAAAACAAATGTTTGTTTTGGTTCCAAATTCAGATACTAGATACAATTAATGTGGGTAGGAGATATTGTAATATCCGTCCTGTTGTCATATGATCATCCTCCCAGGAATTACCGCCACTTGCTAGAGTTCTTGTTTACCATCATACTGCAAACATGGCAAAGGCTGTCTTACTTAAGATCCCCAATCAAATTTCTTTTCTTTGTTTTTTATTTATTTATTTATTTTTTTTTTTTTGTGAATAAAATATGTATATATATATCTTATAGGAAAAAATAAAATTCTATAGAAAGTTGATGCCACAAGGACATCCTCCATGCTAGTAGTTCTTGTTCCAGTTAACTGACTTGCTGCTCGCATGGCTGATCTCACACCAGATTTTCGGCTGGATCTGTTCATGGGGTTAAAATTATACAGGCCCCAGGTAGTAATGTTATCTTTTATGATGTTGCGCAGAATCTTCTTGTGCCTGTCCATTTTCTATTGTAATCTGTAAAGTGAAAATATTCAAACCAAATGTAAATTAAATATTCTCTTCATTCTTTGACTGCCTTTGAAATAAATGGAATTAGCATGAGGCAATACTTAATCAGGCCTGGCAAAACTCTGGCTAGGATTCCACAATTTAAGATGAAAGTTGCTACTAAATAATTATTGCTTAGAAAAGTTTTAATAAGAAATTTGCTAGTAATGTCTAGTAATTATCAATTCCACATCTTATTAGGAACTTATTTCAATTCGTGACTTATCCAATATAATCAAATCTACAAAGAACAAAGTTAAGCTTTTAAACTTTGAACTAAAAGCAAGTATTTATTTTTTTATTTTTTAAATCCTCTTAGTCCACCTTAAAATGTTCATTTGTGTTTGCAATCTGATCTGGCAACTTGTTCCAAAAATATTGTCAACCATTTATTGTATACTAGCAGTGTAAACTATGCTTAAATATCTTTTCATTCATGTAGATTCCATATTCATTATTACAAAGCAAATTCTCTATTGAATATTATAACTAGGACTGGGACAACAGCATATTCTTTTCATTGTTTTGACTCTTGAGTGTGTATTCGTTGATATTTTATCTGCTTTTATATAGAGTGATGTGGTTCTCGGTTGATTAACTGTGTCGGATATATACTCAAGAGTCAAAACAATGAAAAGAATATGCTGTTGTCATAGCCCTAATTATAACTAATATATAGCACTGATTTCAAAAGATTAAAAAAAAAGGCTTAACATCAGCTACAATCAAAACCAAAACATTTAGTGCTCCAGCCAGGTTCCTTATCATTTGAGCTATCAGCAAATAAGAAAGATTTAAAATTAAACCACTTCAAGCTATAAATAAATTGGCGCAAAAGTAATAAAAAAATGTCAGCAAGTTGAAATTGACATTTTGTATTTCAACTTGCCAACATATTTCTGTACATGTTATCCATCCAAACAAAGATTTTACTCGTTATAAACCATTGGTGTCTAATTACTAGGGCTATGACAAAAGCATATTCTTATTGTTTTGACTCTCGATTATATATCGAGGTGAGAATTGTCTAAAGATAGCGGTTTCAATCCTATCCAAAGCCGATCAGAGGCTTACTTGGCAAAAACGTGGTGAGACAACAACTACAAATGACAGTGATTGCTGAGAATGCAGTTAGGAGATTCGGAGTTCCTATCCCTTCGCAGTTACCACTTGACGAAGGCCAGAGGAATAGTTGGCCGAAATGTCATGAAACAAGAACTAAGAAAGATGAGAATAATAGTCTGCAATAAATAAATTAATATAAATAATACTCATCTCAATAATGAATTCCAAGTAAATAAAATACAAACCAATTTTGTATTGTTAACACAAACTTTGTTTCATTTCATTAATTGCATATTCTGTTTTTTTTTTTTCACAGTCCTGCTCGGCATCGTTGGTTGCATCTGCTTCATTGCTTTACAAGATGAGCTCTACAAAACGACTACTTCTATCACATTGACTTACCAATGGTCATTCATGTTGGCTTGGATATCTGTTGGCCTCTGTCTAATAGAATCTGGCATTTTTGTTGTTCTTGTCAAAGTCTGTTTCGACAACGTCTTCCAAAGTGGCAAATTTAATTATTATTCCATGTGAGTTGATTCCCATTTCCTGCATGCCTCTGGACATTTCTCCTTCTGCCGCTGCAGTCATCACTGGTTCACCTTACAACACCCTGTCCACTTTCTGCAACCTCTTGAAAACTCCACCCTCAGAACACGTATACACACTCTCCTGTGTCACTGCACCCTTTCTTCTGTTACCGACTTTCTTATTTTTTTTGGTACTTTGAAATGGTTCTCTACACTCAATGAAAATATTTTGCACTCAAAGAAAAAAATCTTGAAATGTGAAATTCTCATCTACAGTGAACATTTCCATACACATCTGATAATCCGATTTTTTTACTAAAATATTTTATAAAAACATCGCTTTTTTGATTGACAAATTACATTGGCCTTTACTGTTAAACTTTAATTCAAACCATCTATTTTAAAGACTTCAAAATTACTTTTCAATGTAAAAGTGTTATGATCACATTGTAGTCATGTGTCAGACATTTTTAATCTATTAATAATTGATTTAAATTCCTAACTTGTTTTTATTACTAACCAGGCTATTTTGCATCATGGTAATAATATTCGTTAATGAACTAAAGACGAAGATCAAACACTTAAAATATTTGTATTCTTAATGGCTCCTTGCTACAAACTCAGCAGCATTATAAGGTTTGGATCAAGGATAAGTGGAGTAGTTCAGGGGGAAAGGTTATTCCCATTTCCTACATCACAGTGGTGTAGCTAATGAAAAGGAAGCCTTTGTGTCATACTTGACTACAGTTGATGCATTTATATTCATTTGCATTTATTATATTGCGAAACTTTGCAAGTAAAAAATAATTCGGAAGTGTTCACAAAGTAATATCTAGCTTGAATAAAATTTTTCATACAAAAATAAAGTATTATGGTTTGTGTGTGCTGCTAATTCAACGAAAGATTTTAATTGATCTTTCACGGGACATGCTTGTGTCGATGACCAGAAAACCTCTAGAATTTTATGTTTGTAGCATCATATTTGTGATAATATTTTATTCCAAATATTGAAATTAAAAAAAATTTTTATATTTTTTTTTATTTAGATGTGAATTTCAATGATAGTGAAAGTTCTACTATTCTGCAAATGAACAAAATGTCTGTGTGAAGCATTTGTGTTTTCTTTGTTAGTTACGATTTGACCAATTCGAATTTCAAAAGTGTTTTCTCTATCACATACGATAGTATTCAGTTTTTTCTATAATGTGTTAATGTATGTAGCAGTCTTCCTGATCCCTGAAACTCACAGTTCTTAATTAATCAATCCAAACTTTTCAGCTAAAGAACCCCTTGTTTTTACAAAAACTCTAAATGTACACTGTCTTAAAAAAGGGGAATTTTACAGAATAAATCCAAGCATAGATACAAAGTAGTGAGATATTTTATGAAAATCGCTCCAGACAAGACATAATGCCACTTGATGTCAGAAGCTAAAAAATACTACTTCAAGGTCAAAACAAGCAAACAATAAATGTGAAATGGATAGATTCTGATCCAGAGGATGTATACAACATTTAAGTGTGTGTAATCTAATATATGCATATCACAAGACAACAAATGGCTAGAAATGAGTTTGCTTTTTATATGTTCGCCTTAAATTCTTTGTAAACGAGTATACTTGAACAAATAGATGCAGTATGTTTTACTAATGATTTTTTTATTAACAAAATTATATTTTCAATAAAACTACAAAAACATATTTGACTTCCATGAACAAAAATTGTTTACTTTTGAAAGTTTTATCTTAATCAGACCATTTTAACAATCCTGGACATTTCAAAACAATCAATTTCGAGAAAGGAAAGTATATTCAAATAATATTAGTGATTATTTTTTTAAAGATTATTCTGTTTTAGAATTTGAAACTTACATTTTTATCAATCAGTTTGAATGCGAATAAATAATAAATCTTATATTTAAAAATTTACATCTTTTTTATTTTCTAATAAGATTCCAATCTTTAAACATATCTAACTTTTTATTGTACTCATATACACTCGTGAGCAAAAAAAAAAAAATGGGCCAAACAAATTTTATGCATTTTATTACATTAAAAGCTATATTGAACAAAGAATATCTATATAAGAGCCAGATACGTCCAAGGATGGAGTACTGTTGCCACATATGGGCAGGAGCTGCTAGAAAAGACTTGTCCTGCCTTGATAGAGTTCAAAATAGACTTCGTAGCCTTGTAGGAGATGTCCTTTTCTCTTCGCTGCAACCTCTGTCTCACAGAAGAGATGTTGCGAGTTTGTCTCTGCTTTATCGTTATTTTCATGGAAAGTGTTCGACTGAGCTTCAATCTATGGTCCCCCCTCGCCAAACTTTCACAAGAAACACTAGACTAGCTGAAAACATTATCAATAATTTTCCCCACTCTTTATCTGTACCTAAACCTAAACATAGATTCCATGATCAAAGCTTCATTCTTAGAACTGCATGCCTGTGGAATTGTCTTCCGTTTTCCTGCTTTCCAGCTTTCTATAATATGGTTGTCTTCAAGTCCAACGTGAACAAGTTTCTGATGAGCCGTTCCACTTAAGTTAACAAATTTACCGAACTTCCATTACTATCGATTACTATATTGTCCAATTGACTACTCTACACTCTTTAACCCTTATCCTTGAGTGGCCTATCGGCCTTGATAAGTGGTGACGTCCATGTAAAAAAATAAAAAAAACAAAACAAAACAATTGAACAAGGAAACTTAAATGAGACAAATAACACAAAACAAGACATTTACTTTAATAAATGCTTAGGATGGAATCACATTCCCTTTTGATTTCCTTAAAAGATCAATCCTTTTAGACATGCTTTCAACCAAAGTGGAACACTGTGAAGAGGAGATGCTATTCCATTCGCTTTGCACAGCTTCCCACAGTTTGTCATTGTTTAAAAATGATCTTTCATCCAATGCACGAGATATTATGGACCAAAGATTCTCGATTCAGTTTAAATCGGGGCTTTGACCTGGCCAAAATATCACATCAATTGAATTATCAGAAAACCATTTTTTTGTAACTTTAGCAGTGTGTGCAGGGACATTATCATGTTGAAAAGTAATGTCATGGGATCTTCCCAGCTTCTGGATACTTAGTAACAGTCCTGTTTTTAATATTCGAATGTATTTCTTTGCATTGATTGACTTCTCACATCTAATAAGTTCCCCAACTCCTGCTGCAGTAAAAGTTCCCCATACCATTATCTCTCCATTCCCGTGTTTAACTGTCATTTTTATGCAACTTTGTGAAAATCTTTCTCCAGTTCTTTAATTGCACCATTCGGGAGCATCACTAACAAGACAAAATCAAGTTGAGGCTGCCATCTAACCAGAAAACATTCCTGAACCAGTCTGTATCTTTTTGCCATAATACAAGAAAAATCTCTATCATTGATGTTCTTCTTAGATAAAAATGGCTTCTTTGCACACCTTTTAGAAGAAAATCCCATTTCTTTCATTCGTCTAGATATTGTATATCTAGAAAGAGAATTTCCAACCCGTTTTGAATTCTTTGCTATAGTAAACATAATTTTCTTTCAATCCTTCAAAACAGTTAATTTAAGCCTGTGGTCGTCCTTTGAAATGAATGCTCTAGGGCGACCAGATCCAGATTTCCCTTTTACCAAGCATTCGACTTCGAACCTTTGACCAATTCGCTTCACTACAGAAAGAGATGTTTTCACTTTTCTTTCTTAAAATATAAAAAATCTGCTTGTAAGTCATTTTGGACTGCCTTAATCCTGCAATTCGTTTTTTTATATCCTCGCCAAGATGCGGTCCTACCATATTTAGGATTAATTTTTCCACTTATTATTATGTGCTATAAAAATAATGATCTGCAAAATAGAAATTTTCAGTTAAAATTAACAAAAATTCATGGAAAAATATTGAAAAATCGATTTCTTCTATCTTTCATTCTTGGCCCATTTTTTTTTGCTCATGAGTGTAAATGCTAGTATAGCTTTCTGGCATTGTATGGGAGCATAGATAATAAAAATAGAAACATTTAAAAAAATGTATGTAGCATCTTCATTTCAAAACCTCTCTCACTTTTTCTTTCTCTGTATTTCTCTCTTTCTTTCTCTTTCTCTGGCAACTGGTTCAATATAATTAAAAGAAGGAAAAGAAAAAGGAATCTAACTGACTGCTGTTCAACTTAACTTCTATGTTTTTAAAATGACCACTATGTACAGAAAAGTATTCCCCATGTATTAATTTGGTTCTTGCTTATCCCAAATGAATGAATATTACAGTACATTTTATTACCAAAACCAAATTCAATTATGTAAAGTTTGAAGTGTATTTTCTGTAGTTTCTGATCACACACACACACACACACAGAATCATGATGTTCCTTTATGTAATAGATTAAATTTTTTAAATGTTTTACTTTTAAAGATATTAAAAAATTCATGATGCCATATGTATCTATAATATAAAGCTGTGTGTGTGTGTGTCTGGTCACGAATAGGCTCCTATATGCTTGACTATTTTAAAAAACTGATTACATATAATGATAGAGGATGTATCGAGACACAGGAATGGGTGTGTTTGATCTGGCAGAACGGTGGTTCATTAAAATTGTGGGGTCTGTGTTCATGCGTGGTCCACAAAGTATGGAAATATAAAATTTAAAAATTACAAAAAAACATTTACAAGTGTTTTTGATATAGATGTACATAAGAATACTTTGATAAGTATGTTTTAACTTAAATAGGGATGTTATAATAAAATTGTGGGGTCTGCGTTCGCGCCTGGCCTCCATAGAATGGAAATAGGCACAAACTTTAATAAAGACTTTTCATATCTATCTGCGTAAGTATACTTTGATAATCATGTTTCAGTTTGAAGAAATATGGTATAATAAAATTATGGGGTGTTCGTTCGCCCCTGACCTCCATAGAATGGAAATATGTCACAAAGTTTAACAAGGTTTTTTAATATAGATCCACAGAATATTGTGATAAGTATTTCAGCGTGAACAGGTATGGTATAATAAATTATGGGGTTTATCTATTTTATTTTTACTTTCATCATATTTTGCTTTGGTTTTGATACCCCCAAATTCACTCCAAATTTACAACCCTTCCTTTTCATAACCTATCATACTTTCATAAATCAGAGTCCATTTTCTGTAGGCTGTTTTTGAATCCAGTCAACGACAGGTACTTTTGCTAGTATATATATATATATATATATATATATATATATATATGGCATAATCATGTTGATACATCGGTTCTCATTAGATCATTAAAGTTAAGCAACGTTGAGCCGAGGCAGTACCAGATGAGTGATAACATTTTGGAATACCAGGCACTTTATACAAGAGGACGTCTACACCTCTTTGGAAGAACTGCTAAAACATAATGTGGTCATCTTTCTTGATAAGGATATACAGACTACTGGGGGCTGCTTGTGAATTTGGCTTTCTCCTGAAACTTTCTCCTTCACTTAGAATGAATGTTGCTTTGGTTCTGGTAAAAAAGTTGGTGCTTCTTCATTATTAGTGCAAAATTCAAAAATTAAAATATTGAATTTCAAGTTTTAGTGAGTTGCAAATATATTATTTTAAATACTTCATTATTTGAAAGGCAGGTACTTCTTTGAATAGCTATGCAAGGATTGTTGCATGGTAACATTTATTGCAAATGTTCTTATATTTTTGAGTTTGAATGAAATAAAATATGTATTATATATGTTTGAAGCCAGCACACCATTCCAATATTTAAAAAAAACTACCGTAAAAACAACAAACGGACTTCTACTTGCTGATTCTCAACAAAATGGAAAAAAAATATATATATATTTATGAATTTCAGTATAAATTTCAAACAAAATAAATGTCTATTTTGTAATAATGTGTTGTTTTGGCTTCAAACGTATATAATACATATTTTATTTTATTCACACTTAAATATATTTTAATTAATTTCGTAATTATCATTACAGAACCAATTCTCTATTGTACCTAATATATAATACTTCAAAAGTTAAAAAAAATGAATTGGGTGCTATCATCTAGAATCCAAACTAAAACATGTACCACTCCAGCTGTGTTCCCTAGGTTTGAATTATTGACAGATAGATAAGATTTAAAAATGAATTTGTACATGCGCAAAAGAAATACAAATATGTCGACAAAGTGAAATGAACATTTTGTATTTCAACTTACCATATTTCTGTACACGTTATTCATCCATTCAAACAAAGATTTTACTTATAAACTATCTTTTGTGCATGATTAATATTTCCTGTTAATTTCAGTGTAAACATAATGTAACATCCGGCCACAGGCGAGATTGAACTTATTACATGAGTTTGTAGTGTAATTCAAATCTTGTCCATAGCTAAATACTTGATGCTTCGCCAGGGCTATCAAGGGTATTTTTTTTACCCATCACGGCTTAAGAGAGGCCCATCTACCCTCGAGAGAAGGATAGACCGCGCTAGTTACCCAGCCTGGTATTTTACCTCGCGGTACATACAGCGCCTCGACTTCCCAAATGGTCACCCATCTAATACTGGCCACGTTCAACGTTGATTAACTTTGGTGATCTGACAGGAACCAATGTGTCAACGTGATTGTGCCGTATTTCAGTGTTCTGTGACCAGTACTTTAGGAGTTTATTGATTAAATATTTTCACACACATACATCTACTGTTTTATTTATATAGATAAACTGACTTTCATCTACGCTATGTTCTATATATAAGCAACTACAACATCTATATATAAAGTATATAAAGAAAGGTGTGTTGGTATGTCCATCCATTCGTTGTTGATGGTTGATATCCAAGCAGAGCTGATGGCATATTTGGATTTGACAAGTTTGGGATGATTTTTTTAGTTTCATTTTAAATGATAAATTTTTTTTTCTATTTACAACAAAAACCTTTTAATTTTTTTAAAATAATGAATCCTCACTTGTCAAAGCCTCTCAAGGATACGGTCGAATGCAAGAAATAAATTGTCAATTGAATGTCAGATGGAATGAATAATTACTTTTGAAGACAATTTATGACAAGTATTCATTGATATTGAATTTAAAACGACCATGTTGTAATCTACAGGAAAGTAGTTTCGTGCTAATGTGTTCCATAGATGGAAAGACTGAATAGAAACTCTGTTCATGGAAATTCAACCTGATACTAGACACTCAGAGGAAGAAAGATTTTTTTTTTTTTTTTTTGCAGTTGTGATAGAATGCTGTGAATGTCTTACGAGAAGGAACCATGGTTTTC
The DNA here is from genome assembly GCF_053919585.1 of Euprymna scolopes. Classification (NCBI taxonomy): domain Eukaryota; kingdom Metazoa; phylum Mollusca; class Cephalopoda; order Sepiida; family Sepiolidae; genus Euprymna; species Euprymna scolopes. Next base: position 20,768,219 of record NC_136497.1, read on the forward strand.
TTGTTCAATTAATTTTTACTCTCAATCATTTAATAGTGTGAATCATTTTACTTTTTATACAAATTGTTAGAAAAACTTTTGTTGTAATATTTAACCCATGAATGGCTGGAATGACCTTTCCTAAATATTAGATATGGTTAATATATATGATGCCCAGGTTATGCTGAGAAAACTTAACCCCCAAGATTTGTTTTTCTGAATGCATTTTCTTTTTTTACATTAGCAAACGAATTGCTAAAAGTAGAGTAGTTATACTACATGAGTCATTCCAAAAGTAAAGCCACCTTTTTTTTTTTTTTTTTTTTTTTTTTTAAACTCAAAAAGTTGAAGAACTACAAAGACGGGGCGGTACCATTAAAACAGTCGACTTTTTGTGCTCCAAATTTTTTTCTCTACATAATCACCACTATTCTCAATTAATTTTTGCCAAGAATTCAATGACACACCTCTGCTTCTGATGCACGTTCATGACAGGGATTGCTTTCTTAGAGTTTTATACCATCAATATCTGCAACAGAGAAATAAAACTTTCAGGTCATGAATGCATAAGTTCAGTTATCGGAAAAATGCAATTTACGATCCCTTCTGATCCATTTGGACGGATAAAAATAATAGGAGGTATTCCTTTTGGAACACCCCTTACTCGTTAAGCTCTACATATTTTGGTTTACATTAACTTTAAAATAATGCCAGAAAAACTGGCAGCGGACAGACTATTTTCCTAGATGAGTTCGTAATTAAAGGATACTCTAACTTAGCTTCCAAATCTGACCCCCAAAATCGCCATGGGCATGGAATATGTGCCTATATTAAAGATGGCTTTCCATGTGGTAAAGACATCTCCAGAGAAGATCCTAACTTACTCTATATGTGCTTCCGGGTTGCACTTGCTCACACTGCTGCATTTATATTTACTCTCTATCGCCCCCACAACAGCGGAGTTACTTTCTTTAAAAGCATAGCTGAGAAAATTGACTACATCCTATCTGCTTATCCTTCAGCTAACATTCATGTATGTGGAGACTTTAATGTTCATAACCCTTTTCCTGATCTACATTAATGATGTTCCAAATCATATCCTTACGTCATTCGTAGACATTTATGCTGATGACACTACAATCTATGGTAGCACATCTACGACCGTAAACGACCAAGTTCTCTCTGATTCTCTCTCCTCTGATTTTTGAGCACGTGGTATAATGGGGAAAGGAGTAGCTGGTTACTTTTAATGCATCTAAAACCAAGCTTCTATCTTTACATCATCAATGTTCTGATCTCCATCTGGCATCAATTGAAATGAATGGCTCTCGTCTGGGGAGGCCTCAAGTTTTGACAAGCTTCTGGGCTTGACCTTTACTCCTGATCTTAAATGGAACATGTACATCAAATCTGTTGCCAAGGGCGCTGGAAAAATGGTGGGATCCTTCTGTCCAACCAGTAAATATCTCACTGCTGATGCAATTCTCTATCTATATAAGAGCCAGGTAGATCTATGGATGGAGTACTGTTGCCACATATGGGCAGGAGCTGCTAGAAAGGACTTGACCTGCCTTGATAGAGTTCAAAATAGACTTCGTAGCCTTGTAGGAGATGTCCTTTTCTCTTCCCTGCAACCTCTATCTCACAGAAGAGATGTTGCGAGTTTGTCTCTGCTTTATCGTTATTTTCATGGCAAGTGCTTGACTGAGCTTCAATCTATGGTCCCCCCTCGCCAAACTTTCACAAGCAACACTTGTCTAGCTGAAAACACTATCAATAATTCCCCCCACTCTTTATCTGTACCTAAACCTAGATTCCATGAACAAAGCTTCTTTCTTAGAACTGCACGCCTGTGGAATTGTCTTCCGTTTTCCTGCTTTCTACACTACAATATGGTTGCCTTCAAGTCATATGTAAACAAGTTCTTGATGAGCTGTTCCACTTAAGTTAACAAATTTACCAAATTTCCATTACTATTGATTACTATATTGTCCAATTGACTACTGTACACTCTTAACCCTTATCCGCGAGTGGTCTCTGGCCTTGATAAGTGGTGATGCCTATGTAAAAAAAAAAAAATCCTTAAATACTATTTCAAAACACATTATTTTATTATTATATAGAAACCATTAGATTTAATTTTTTTTAAACAAAAATATGTAATATAATTTAATAAAAACATGACTATTGCCATTTGATTGATCGTAAGAAACCATTTTTCAGGATGGATGTGTCTTGTTTACATGGTTGCTTTTACATTATGATTGAAGATTTTTGTTTTTATTTTGGAAAATTTTATCTTGATATACTTCAAACATTTTAAATAAAATTGATTGTTTGCTTTTAATTGCATTTTCAGGCCGGAAATAAAATTGTAATTTACTTTTAAAGTCCATTAAACTTGCTTTGCTCCTCCCACCCCACCTTAAAAAAAAAAAAAGAAATGTTCAGTCACAAAGCCACAGTAACCATGTAAGCGGCCATCTTGAAAAATTGTCTTTCGCGTTCATTCAAACAATGATAGTAATGTTGTTTTTATTTAATTAAATTATATTGCACTTATTTTTCAAAATGAAAACATTAGATGTAATGGGTTTTATATGATAATAAGGAGTTTTAAAATAATTAGAACATGAGTTTGTGTGTTTACAGCACCGGTCGTGATCACTCCACTTGTTGTGCCGGTCCAGTCAGCCCTGCAACAAAAGAATTCTTCCACCAAAATAAAAACCACAATTCTAGTTAATTTATATAATTATAAAACTTTGTGGACCGTCCGACCGCATTTGCTTGTATCTTGTCTATCATAAACATTGATGTCATAGAAACCAGCTTGCATGTAATAAAATTGACACTAAGTGCTACCATATTGAGTACAAATAAACTTTTTTGCTTAACTTGTAGACATAATTTCAATCATCAAACTGTTTTGTTTCTTTGTTTTCAGTTTCGATTACTGCTGATGGCACTCAAATCATATCTATATATATGCTACCATATTGAGTACAAATAAACTTCAGTTTTTGCTTAACTTGTAGACATAATTTCAATCATCAAACTATGACTATACAAGGTGGAACGATAAAAGTGTCACCCTAAAGAAAATACTACAGTTTTATTTTTAAATTTTTGAAAAAATCTATTCCGGTAACTTGATTATGTAGTAGAGCTGACATATGTTCAATGTAGCCACCTTCAGCCTCAATCACTATCTCGATATGAGTCTGGGACTAGGAGCATGCCTTTTCCACAGGCACCGGCGGGAGCTCGATGAATACTCGACGATCAGGCTGGCTTTGGTGTTGTGGAAGTTCATGTTGGTGATATTCTCGATGTATGATCAAACAAAGTAATCGAGTGGGTTCAGGTCGGGGAGTGGGGGGACCAGTGAGAGAAGGGTACAAAGTCGTAGCGCTCCTTCTGAAGTCAAACCTGAGTCTCTTTGGACTTGTGGGCCAGCGCCGAGTCCTGCTGCCACACCTAGAGTCTGTCAGCTGCCACCTGATTGTACCAGGGGATCACCACACTCTTCAGCACATCCAAATACACTTTGATGTTGACTTTCAAGCTGACTTCAAAGATGTGAGGTGGCATGATGTGACTCTCACTTGAAACCATACCAAAGACCATAACCGTGGCCAAAAAATTAGTTTTCATCACCCTGAGCAGGTCCCTGTTATCTGTGGCAATCCAGCGATGCATTTTGAGAGTGCTGGCAATGGTCCTGTTGTAATAACTTTGATCGTTAGAGAACATGAGCTGTACAGTGGTGCATCTCAGATCATGTTTGTTGAACAGTGTGTCACTTTCAGACATGATAGAAGGCTCCTATCACTTTTGGGATTTGTACACAACTGGCCAACTAGTAGATTGTCTGCAACAAAAAAAAGAAGCGTTTTGATCAAACAGAAATGGAATCATGTCGTCTTTTTTAGGGCACAATTTTGTCATTCCACCCTGTATATTGGGTAGAATATAATAGGAAATCTGTGTAAATTAAAATATCATATTTAAGCATATTTTACAATCAGGCAACACCAAGCGCCCCTGCTAGTAAAAAAAAATAATGTTTATTTCTCTGGATATTACAAGTGGTATTCGTCTTGCCCAGATTGTATGGCTAACTACCAGAATTAGGTTTTTGCCTGACCAAATCGAAATACACAGAAATCCCATTGATACAGTCATTCAGCCAAACACCCCCAAGGGACCCAACCTGCTCAAAACTCATACTGATGAAACTGCCTACCAGTTATTAAGAAAATTGATTCACTCTCTCAAATGTTCAGCTGCAACTCTCACTCTTACTCTTTCTTTGTGGAGGAGGAAGGGCATGTCTATGACTGCTTCTTATCCCCTGACTGTTATTAGGCTTTGTTAGTGTGATCACCATTCGACCACCCAGAAACATCAATCAAAGATAATATCCAGATAGTTTCCATTCATGTGTGGATAATCTTTGTACATTGGTTTTCTCACAAAGTTTGATCCCAACATAACCTTCCTATTCATCAAGGCACTTACTTTTTTCAAACAAAGAAAATTGTTGTGCACTGCATTGTGAATGGAAGGGATTAAGAAATGAGCAGAAATTCCAGGGAGAAAATTTACAATACATGTGGACGGATGGAGAGAAGAAATTTTATTGAACACAAGTAAAGGATAATGGGATATTTACAAACAAATGGAAATAACAAAAAGACAAGAGTTATCGGACTTTCAACAAAAATATCTACTGGGTGGACAGACTCAAGCCAGAAATACGTTTCATTCTCTGTTCTCTTCGTTTTACCAAACGTCTATCATCTACAAATCTGTCATTCATATGCACCAGCGAAACATGTTGTGCAGTGCATATTTACAATAGTGCGAAGCAACATTCTTTTTCAAATTTCCCTGAAGTTAAAGTTAATGTCATATTTTATACGAAAACTATGTTGGTCAAATCACCTAGTTACACAAACAGAAAAGAACTTTTAAGTTTAAAAAATATATAATAAAATATAAAAATATTATTTAATTTATGATAATAAATAATTCTCCACCATTACAAATGACTCTGCATTATCACAACAGCTGCTTACTATTGATTTCTTTTCTGCCAATGACCATTAGTATTTCCTGAGGTTTGAGTGCCAAAAGACTCTTCAAGGTACTAGTGTTCTTCACACTCTTCTAATGAAGGCCTGGTTAGTGCTCTCCCTCCTTGGTCTTTTCATCCTCTTTTTTTTTTTTTTTTTACATGGGGATCACCACTTATCAAGGCCCGGAGGCCACTCAGGGATAAGGGTTATTGTGTGTACAGTAATCAATGAGATAGTATTGTAGTAATCATTAGTATTGGAGATTTGATAGATTGTCTTACTTAAGGGGGCAGTTTGTCAGGAATTTGTTTATGTTGGACTTGAAGACATCCAAGTTGTAGTCGGGTGGGAAGCAGGCAAACGGAAGAGAGTTCCACAGTCGTGCACTTCTGAGAAAGAAGCTCTGCTCATGGAATCTACGTTTGGATTTAGGCACAAATAAAGAGTAGGGAAAATTATTGACAGCAGTTTCAGCCAGACAGGTGTTTCTCTTGAAAGATTGGCAAGGGGGGGGACGAGAGATTGAAGCTCAGACGAGCACTTGCCATGAAAATAACGACAAAATAAAGACAGGCTCGCAATGTCTCTTCAGTGGGAGAGAAGTTGCAGGGAAGAGAAAAGGGCATCCCTCACTAAGCCACAAAGTCTATTTTGTACTCTGTCAAGGCAGGATAGGTTGTTTTTAGCAGCTCCTGCCCAGATGTGGCAGCAGTACTTCATCCTTGGACGTACTTGGTTTTTATACAGGTAGAGGATGACATCAGTAGTGAGATATCTTCTGGAGCGGTAGAAGGATCCCACCATTTTCCCAGTGTCCTTGCCAACAGACCTGATGTACTTGTTCCATTTCAGAGCAGGAGTAAAGGTCAAACCCAGAAGCTTGTCAAAACATGGAGCCTCCCTAAGACTAGAGCCATCCATTTCAATTGATGCCAGATGGGGATCAGAGCGTTGATGATGTAAAGATAGGAGCTTGGTTTTGGGTGCATTAAAAGTGACCAGCCACCTCTTCCTCAATTGTACTACGCGCTCAAGATCAGAGGAGAGAGAATCAGAGAGAACTTTGTCATTTACGGCCTTTGATGTGTTGCCATAGATGGTCGTGTCATCAGCATAGACGTCAACGAATGATTTAAGTATGTGTTTTGGAAGATCATTGATGTATCTATCAGGAAGAGAGTTGGGCCCAGGATGGACCCTTGAGGAACTCCAGCATTAATACTGTGAGCCTCTGATTTCTGCCCATCAACCACTACTCTTATGAACCTATCGGAGAGAAATGATTTAATGAGAAATCATTTCCAATGATACCGTAGCTGGAAATCTTGTGAAGTAGGCCCTTATGCCATACCTTATCGAAGGCCTTTGATATGTCAAGAGCAATTGCTCTCGAAAGGAAGCCTTTGTCAAGGGATTCACTAATCCTATGAGATATAACCATTAGCACATCTGCTGTAGATCTAGCAGAACGGAAACCATATTGCATGTCACTAAGAAGGTTGTTTCTGTTGAGGTGGTTGACTACTTCTTTATTTAATATGGATTCCAACAACTTACTCATGACCCACAGGAGACTTATTAGTCTGTACTGAGAGGGAGATGACTTTTCACCTGAATTCTTAAATACAGGGCATACTGATGAGATTTTCCAGGGTGTTGGAAAGCACTTCTTAGGGCAACGCTTAAACAGTTTTGTAAGTATGGGGGCAAGTTCTGGTTGGAGCTTTTTCAGCACTATAACTGGGATGCCGTCCGGGCCAGTTGCTTTACTGGAATCAAGGTTCTTGATTAGCTTGGCGACCTCACGCACAGATATTTGTATGTTGCATAGCATGTTGTCTGTTATAGGAGGAAATACGGGGAGTCGATGGTATTTGTCACATAGGGTAGAATTAGCTGCAAAGTTCTTGGCAAATAGTTTGGCCTTGTCTGATGCTGATCTTTGACTCTTCATGACTATTTGGTGTAACATCAGCTGATATTGATAATACCATTTTTATTTTTTGGTGGAAGGCGTAGTTAACTTATTTCGCAGTTTCAGTTTTCTTGGTTCCATGTGGTTGTATTCTTTCTTTTATTGTTTTTGTTGTCATTATTTTAAAAAAATGAAGAACAATCTATTGCTTGTTTTAAATTTACATAAAATTATAAATTCAGTTGTACCTATGCGGTGTTGCCCGAAAATTCTTTTACTTACAGTTTTGCTCGTTTTCTTTTTTAAATTAATTTCTTGTAATAAAATCAAATCTTTATTTTCTTTGAGATAAATATTTTTTCTTTCACATCAATCATTTACAAAAATACAGTTACGACAACTAAAAAAAAGCTATCATATAAAATAAAATTCAGGTTCTTTAAACAGAAACTAAAACTCTCAGATAATCAACTATTTTCTTTGGGAGAAATATGATTTCAGTCTAGTAAATTGTTTCAAAGTGTATTGGATGAAACCATACAAAATTGAGATCAATTTTCTAAAACAGGCAATGCCGGATAGGGACAGCTAGTATTTATGATACAAATCATTTGTATTTTATGGTTGATTTTACAATCTTTTAATTGGATTATTAGGTTGAAAAGAAAGATCTTGCGGAATTTTAAATTTTGATTTCAAATGATTTATTTTCAAATAAGTTTTTGTTATAATGTAATGTTCATTAAAGAAGCAAAGCGGCCATGCGTTTGTGTTTTGTGTGGCTATACAAACGATAAATAAATAATCAACACTCACATCGGAAACGTCCTTCTGTCTGTCTGTCTGTCTGTCCTGCGGGCTGAGAAGAAAGAAAAGTCAAAAAGATGCAAGATGGCGTCCATGATCTTTTAAAGCCTTCGATCTCGCACAGTTCTCATATGGTCACATGACACACCTGCTAATGAGGCATGCTGGGCACGATAAAAGCAGGTTGCTGAAAGGAGTTGGGAGAGTATTCAGACCTGCGTACCATGAACAGTGCTCTGCATCTCATCAGACATTTTGATACAACCGGTGTAGAGAAATTTGCTTTGCGTCTCATTGGACCTTTTCTTTTTTGTTTTGCTACGTATAATACCTTTACTTTATATATAATTTTAAAGAATGTTTTTCACTTTATCTAATCGTTTGAATTAGAATCGTTTTAAAATAATTATGTCTTCTTTTCATAATGTTGAATACAAGTTGGAAAAAAGCAAATTCGCATAATTTTCTTATTTCAATTCAAATTAGGCCGAAAAGCTGTTGAAACAGCTCATGACAGTAATGAAGCATTTGGCTCAGCACAGCACAATGGTAGTTTAAGAAAGTTTGTGGCAATGACGAGAGTCTTGAAGATGATGTGTGTAGTGGTCGGTCATCGAATGTTAAGAGCCTGCGTCGAAGCCAATCTACGCACAAATGTTCAAGAACTTGCTTCTGAATTAGATGTAACATATACGATTTTCAACCACTTGAGAGAGATTGGAAAGACAAAAAAGCTTGGGCACCTCATAAAAAACATGGACACCTCACAAATTGAATGACAACCAAAAGAAATGCCGTTATGAAGTGCCATCTTCCCTTTTTATGCAACAAGAATGACCTGCTTCTTGACCAGGTTGTGACTTGCGATGAAAAGTGGGTTATTTATGATAACCAGCGACGCTCAGCTCAGTGGTTAGATGCCAACGAAGCTTCACGACACTTCCCAAAGCCAGAGTTGCACCAAAAGAAGGCCATGCTGACTGTTTGTTGGTCTGCGATTGGCCTCATCCATTACATTTTTTTTTAATGCAGGTGAAACCATTACAGCGGAAAAATCTTGTTAACAAATGGATGAAATGCATCAGAAACTTCGACAACAACACTCAGCATTAGTTATCAAAAAAGGCCTAATTCTCCCCCATGAAAATCTGCCTCTTTTTCAAGCATCTCTGCAACTTTCTGCATGAGAAATGCTTCAAAAATCTAAGCGATATCAAAAATGCCTTCAGCAACTTCGTCACCAGAATTTAAGATTTTTATATTACTGGCATAAATATACTTGTTTTGCGTTGGCAAAAGTGTGTTTATTTTGATGGTGCTTATTTCGATCAATAAAGTTTTGTTTGAGCCGAAATATGTTCATCTGAATCTAAAAGTTAAAACCCGCAAGAACTTTCCTGTCAACGTGATAGCTTATTTTGTTGCAATTGAGTGAAGTTAATAAATTGGAGAGAAGGAAAAAAAGGTCAACAAAGTTAATGAGATCAAATCTACTCGGTAGTAATTGTGACTAAATTGAACTGACCTTCAATCTACAAATCCAACTAATTAGGGAAATGACAGCTTTATAAAAAGAATGGCTATTGATGAATGAATCAAGAAGAAGAAGAAGAAGAAAAGTAACAAGACAAATAAAGAATAGTTTAGTTCCTGTCTAGCAGGTGTTGTGCAGGGGTATACGGCATAATCACGTTGACATGCTGGTTCTCGTTAGATCACCAAAGTTAAACAACCTTAGCCTGGTCAGTACCAGATGGCTGACCATTTTGAATACCAGGTGCTGTATGTAGGAGAATGTTGACATCTCCCTGCAAGAGTTGCAAAAACCTAACATGGTCATCTCTTCTAACAGGGATATACATGCAACTGGGTCTGATTGTGAATTTTATACTCCCACGGAACTTCCTCCTTTGGAGGAAGACAATTTAACCCACCTGAGGTTGTTGTCACTGTGGTGGGGGGTACATGGTGCTTGTAAAGCTATCGAAGACACATAAGTAAAAAATAAATCAGTTGTGATTTATTTGTGGCTATGTGTGGCACAAGGCCATAAATTTGGAGGAAAAACTAGTTCCCTTTGGCTGTGTGCCAAAATAGCTGAGAACTGATCTGTTGTTATTCTTTGATATGGGCACCTCAGATGAATAGCAATAAACCAAGCCATGTTTAAAGGAGAACGTAATGCATAGGAATATGCACCTTCTAGGACAAAGTTGATCTATACCTCAAAAAGAAGTCAGATAATTCAAGTCAGTCCCTAGGTTGTCAGAATGGTATGAAGAGGCAAATCCAATCCAAGAATTGATTGATTAAATAATCTGATTTAGTTTAGTAATGGGACAATTCTAATATTTCCCAAATTCTGATGCAATTACCGATTCTGATTGTTTTAAAACAACTCTAAATATTTAGCTGTAGAATTGTTATTTTCTATTTAAGAGAGGGAGGATGGTTGCTGTAAAAACAAAAACAAACATGTAATATATTTTCACAAAAGTAAAAGCATACTTGCGAGTGAGGAGAGGGGGCAAGTATAGTTTAGTTTTAGTGGTATTTTATCATTTTATCATTTTATCACCAGCAATAATAGATTAACTGTTAAACAAAAACGAAAAAAAAATGTAAAAAAAAATGGTTTTTGGCATCGAAAAATAGGCACAATTTTTCCCATTCTGGTACCAATTCTGATACCTCAAAAAAGTTCTGATTTTCACAATTTCTGATTCCAATTCCAATTAATCCTCTTAGCACTAATTTATTAAATCAACCAATTCTTTGATCGGATTTGTCTGGATGGCATTTTAGAAATTAATTTTCATAAAAATCTATCTCAATGCAGGTATTTATTTATCCCTTTTTCCTTCGGAATTATTTTCATCACTTCCTCCCATGTTTTCCTTATCCTTCCTCTGGGAACTGAACCTGCTATCTCAACTCTTCTCCATCTACTAAACTAAGAACTCTTATCCATTCTTTCAACATGGCCATACAATCAAGATTATTCTTCTGCCTATACTGTCCAGATTTAATCTTCCTCTGCAATAATGAGACGTAAGCTTTCTTTAAGACTCACATTACACATCCATCATATCATTCTTATATCATTTTTTTTCCATGCAATGCATGTCTTCAACCCTCACTAGTCAGGTTTTACTTTCATACATCATCACACCGTGTACACATGCTGGGTAGGCTCTTGTTAACTCTTTACTAGTTAGTAATGACAACATTTCACATAACTTACTGCATCTACTCCTAATTTTTGCAATCACAGTAGCACCTGCTCCACCCTGTGCTCCAATTGTATCACCAAGGTAACAAAACTTTTCGACAACCTCGGTAGCTTCAAAATCCAAATATACTTTGTCCTCATCCATCAATATTGTTTTGCATAAAACAATGAAAAAAATCTTCAGGCAACTCTACACAGGGTGATGATGTATAGAAGTGAAATCTGGCCAGTGAGAGTTGAGGATATGTGTTGTATGGAGAGGAATGATACAAGAATGGTACGGTGGATGTATAATGTGATTTTTAAAATGAAATTGACAGTACAATTTTTTTTATATAAAAACTCACCATGATCATAAATGGCAACTCCTGTTTATAATTCTAAGTCTTTCACTCACACTAACACCTGTTCCATCCTGTGCTCCATTTGTATCATCATCAAGGTAACAAAACTTTAGACAAATTTAATAGCTTCTCCATACTAATAAAGTTTCTCCACATCTGAGTTCTCATTCATCAACATTTCCTTACACCTATTATACAAGAAATGGTTGTCCTCTCCCAACCTATCAGTAATTCCACTTCTTGTGTACACCATACTTACAAAATTTAATTGCATCAGATTTTTTTTCTACAAACTGAGCAAGGGATTTTTTTGCTTTTTTCCGACACCATAACCACTGACCATCACATTGTGTTGATTAATGAATTAGTTAACTATTAATCTTTGATTGTTAATTGTGAATTAAATTAAAAACATACCTTGTTTTTTTTCAAATAAAATTCACACAGGAAGTCATATCAACAGTTAACAAAAAAATAAATTAATTAACACGTAGCATGTCTTAGTTTTAACATAGACACAGAGAGAACTGTCTTTATTTATTCTCATGATGAAACGAAGAGAGAAAAATACATGTAAAATACTCGTTTATATACAAACAAAGAGAAGATAACTCCAAGTTAATCAAAAGCTTACATGACACATTATCATAAACTCATAGACGGACAATGAGAAGCAACTCTTTACATTGTTAAAGAGAGACAATTGTTACAGTTTTCACAGTATTAAAACTCAACTAACATTGGCAAATTTTCACTGCTTTGATCTTGATAACATTCACTTTCAGATCACTCTCTCTTCCCCTCTCTCCTGAACTACTGGTTAAATAATATTACTACTTCGATGATACACCCTTTTATTTATAGTGGAGTATTCAAATTGCTTTATTCTTTCTTTTCTTTATTACTTTCGACTGTTAATAAACAATAAGAGAAAGAGAGCGATAGACACTTTAGAAAATTTAGAAAATAAGAGTGAGGGAAGGAGTCAGACAACAGAGCGGATGAGAGTGATAGACAGTAAGATAGTAAATAAGATAGTAAGAGATGGGTCACTTGGTGCATTAATATAAATTATAAGCAATTAGAACAATTAAAATGGATTTTCATTTTCAAAACAAACGTTGATTAATTATGCTCCAGCATATAATCTATATAAATAGAACAATAGATGTATATATGTGTGTGTCTGTTTGTAAATATTTAACTGATAAACTCTTAAACTTAACACAGGAATTAACAGCAAATAGTAATCATACACCAAGGATTGTTTATAATGAGTAAAATCTTTGTTTGGATAGATGGATAACGCGTACAGACACATGTCAGCAAGTTGAAATGCAAACTGTTCATTTCAACTTGCCGACATAGTTTTACTTCTTTCTGTGCATGCTCAAATTCAATTCATTTCTTCAAGTCGTTTACTATTAAAACTTTCTTATCTATCTGTCAATAGCTACATCGGTAGGAGATGTGGCTGGTTTGCTAAATGTTTTGGTCTCGATTCTAGCTGATGACACCCAGGTCTTTTTTTATTTAAACTTTTGAAACAACTAAATGGACGAAACGTTGTCGAGTTTTTAGGTATCTCCACCTCTTCTTTTACTACCATACATATCGCATTTTCATCGTTGTTCATAACCAAGCCACTACTATATATTAGGTACAATATAATATTCAATAGAGAATTTGCTCTATAATAATAAATATGAAATCTGCATGAATTAAAATATATTTAAGAGTATTTTATGACCCGGCAAGATCGGGCGTCCCCCCCCCCTCGCTACTAGATGATAAAGAGGGAGAGGGTCACATGCATCACAAAGTTTAAATCGATAAACGTGTTTACAAATCATTATCATTTCAAATACAAATTGTTCATAGCAATCAAAATGATTTAACTGACTCTTGTCTTTCTCAAATTTTCAAAAGAGAGAACTTGAATGCCTACTGGAGAGAGATTAAATGCTTACTAAATGCTATCCTCGAGTGTTTGAGGTTTCTTTGTACAGGAGTTTGTCAGGACAACCTGGTATGAAGATACTTTTTCATACAAGTAAACTCTGATTAAATATTTAAAAAATCACATTATATTCATCGTCCAAATAAGATCTCTTTGATATGGCTTTTTTTACGAGGAATGGTGCACCTTCTCAAGTGATATTACCTCAGCTAACAGCACGAAGCAGGACACTCCACCAGACTAGATGAATTCTTGTCCTTGAATCCACTAAGACAAGAAATATATACTATGACGTATTTACATGGTCAGATAGGAAGAGGAAATTATGTTCTCAACTTCTTTACTAAATTGTTTGAGAGGTAAAGAAGAACGAATATCTATGTATCTAATCATATAGGGATCAAGTGTTAGACCCAGGAAATGGGGGCTCTTGATTTCTTAAAACTTTGACTGAAATAGAAATGAAATAAAAAGTTAAAAAATATCTAATCGCTAATAAAGAAAGGAAATTCAATGAAAACAATAATGATAATTAGAAATTAACTAAAAAAATTCTAGCTTTATCCATTTTCAAATCAATTTTTCCTAAATCGGATTCTGTCAATTCTTAAACTTGATTCGTTTTTAAAAACCTATTGTTTGAATTTTTATTTTTTTTTATTTAAAATAAATCAAAATTCGTTTTATTAAAAGAACATCGAGCTGGCAATTATTTTAATAGTAAGAAGAAAGAACTTTTACTTCTAAATTGTTAAAATATTTAATCTCCTATACATCTATAAAGTTGAGTTTTTTGTGACACGGACATTAATATTAAAAGCCAAGCTTTTCTATTTAAAATCATTAAAACTAACATTATAATATACTCAGTTATGGATATGCGAGTTATGTATATATATACATATACACATATATATATATATATATATATATATCTTCTATCTATCTTCTATATATCTATAAAAACAGAGATGTGTGTGCCACAGACGATTTCTGATTGGTTAATCCAATAATCACATCTCCTAAAAAACTATGGTTCCTACGCTCTTAACTTTACCATAAAATATTATGGCTTTATTTATTGTCCATCTTGGAAGGGTTTAATTTTTTCATAACTTGTTATTTACAAATTAAAAAAATACGAAACTTACACAATCTAACAATCCAACCTACGACATCACGTCCGCCATTCTGGACGATTTTTTTAAGCTGTTGACACACATGCTTTAAAAATCTAGCAAAAATTAATTTTCCTGAAATTTTTCAATATTTAAAAATAAATTATGCCGGCTGATAAAATTTTAAAACTTTTTTTTAAAGCTAGAAAGATAAAATTTAAAAATACTTATATTTATATATATATATATATATATATATATATATATATATATATATATATATATATATATGAAACTAAACTAAAAAAAAAAACGCGCGTTCACTCGATAGATTCGAAAAAGTTGTCAAAAAACAAATATATAACAAATAAATGTTATCAAAGGCAAGATAAATTACTTTCTACCAAACTGGATTTATTTTTCGTGTTTTTATTCAATGTAAC
>NC_136497.1:20790600-20863100 GCF_053919585.1 Euprymna scolopes
AGTTCAGAAAGCACGTAAACCGGAAATTGATTGATATTATACTGATACTAAAAGAAAAACAAAGCCGTGCCAATAATTTTGAACAAGGGTTTTTTGCAATTATGTTTGTTGTTCCTTTGTTATTTATTTTTTCTAAAATCCGATTGCTGCATCGGAAAGGCCAGTTAAAAATACATAATATACTTTGTTATTTTCTTTAATTTAATCCCTTTTTTAGAATTTATTAGAGAAAATTTAACTTTTATTTTACCGTGCCAATAAATATGATCATCACTGTATATGTAGGGATATATATATATATGTATATATATATGTAGGGATATATATACATGTATATGTATGTATATATATATGCATATATATATGTATATGTATGTATATATATATATGTATATATATGTATTTATATATGTATATAATATGTACATATATGTATATATATATGTATGTATATATATTTATATATGTATATATATGTATGTATATATATATGTATGTATATATATGTATGTATATATATATGTATGTATATATATGTATATATATATATATATGTATGTATATATATATATATGTATGTAAGTATATATATGTATATAGATATATAGATATATATATATATGTATGTATTTATATATGTATGTATATATATGTATATATATATATGTATGTATATATATATGTATCTAAGTATGTATATGTATATACTGTCTGTACCCTGCCACGCGTTGCTGTGGCTTAATTTCCTGTATTGGAAAATTCTAATAAAAAGAGGAAATGCATGTTTCTTATATTCTTAGTACAGCAATCCACTCCAAAAAGTTAAAAAAAAAAAGGCGAAAATACAAAAAAATATGGTACTCTTGCAGAATTGGATTCGGATCTTCGGGAGTTACCATCAATCATGGCTTGGGTTCGACCAACATTCAGTGGATGTAGCCGAAAGTTGCTAAACCATTAAAACGCTAAATAGTTTTCTTTTTTATTGTATTCAAAAATGTGAGTTTTTAATTAATATTTGGGTAAGGGGGGTGTTACTATACACAGATTCGAAAAAGTTGTTCAAAAACGAATAAATGAAAGCAAAGTTAAGGTAAATTACGTTTCTATCTAACTGGATAATTTTTTAGTGTTTTTATTTAATGTAAAATGTTTAATCGGCTTAAAAACGCAGTGTTTATCTATGTGTTTGAAAAAGACGAATGGTCGCGGACTCTGTTGAATACGTTAAGTTTGGGAAAATCAGTTAAAAACTATACAAAACAATGTCAGACACCTACTGATTATATGTTATTGTGACATAAGCTGACATATTCGGTGGGTTTCTGATAGTATTTTATCTAGTTTTTTTAGTTTTAAATCATTTTCCCAAACTTAACATCATCAACAGTGTCCATCACCGTTTGTATTTTTCAAATACTCTGATAAACACTGTTCTTCGAGCTGACTAAACGTTATAGTAAATAAAACGGGTTTGTATTACTAAACACAGAAACGAAAAAGTTGTTGAAAAATAAATATAACAAATAAATGTTATCAAAGGCAAGATAAGTTACTTTTCTACCTAACTGGATAAGATTTTAGTGTTTTTATTTAGTGTAAAATGTTTAATCGGTTTGAAAAAATGTAGTGTTTATCTGTATATTTGAAAAATACAAATGGCGGCAGACTGTTGAACACATTAACTTTGGGAAAATGAGTTAAAACTAAAAAAACTATACAAAATACTGTCAGGAACTCACTCAATATATGTTACTGTGACATAGGCAGACATGTATTCAGTGGTTTTTAACAGTATTTTGTATAGTTTTTTTTTTAGTTTTAACTCATTTTCCCAAACCTAATGTGTTAACACAGTCTGCCGCCATTTGTAATTTTCAAATATAACAGTAAACGCTGTGTTTTTTGAGCCGAATAAAAATTTTGCATTAAAAAAACAAAAAAAATTATCCATTTCGGTAATAAAGTAACATATCTTGCCTTTGATAATATTTGTTAATAAGGTCACGTGAGTCGATTAATGGGTGCTAATGCACTTACTAATCCGCGCTATTTTTTGAAATCGTATTTCCAAGCTTAATTAAAGTTTTATGTTTTTTTTGGTATTTTTTTTAGATTAGGTCCACCTCCACAATTTTCTTTTAAATGACGACTTTTAAAGGTTTCCGACTATGCTGAATACAGAAATCGCATTGAAATTTTGCAGAAATAAGTAGTTATCGAGATATAGATAGTTGTTTTATGCATTGTATTCTTTGGCGGCCATCTTTGTTACGCACATAGATTTGTTTATGACGCACGCAAGCATGTAAAAAAGACGGCTGCCAGAGATTACAATGCATTATACAAATTTTTAATATCTCGATAACTACTTATTTCTGCAAAATTTCAATGCGCTTTCCGTATTCAGCATAGTCGAAAACCTACAAAAGTCGTCATTTAAAAGAAAATTGTGGAGGCGGACCTAACTAAAAATTTACCGTTTTTTTCATTCAATTGTAAGGTTAAAGTACAGAACAGGTACAAAACACCCTCTTCTCCCAATTGTAAGAATGGCTTTTTAAATAATAACGTTATTATTTCAGCACGGATCAATAAGTGCACGAGTACCCAATTTCTTTATAAGCATTCATATTTTCTTATATAAAAACAACTTCTGTAAAAAAAAAAAAAAACGTGCACTTTCAATCTTTGTTAAAAAAAGGTTTTCTTGAAAAAAAAACAAAAAAATACTGTAAAAAAAGCAAAGAACAAAACATTAATCGGTATTCATGCAGAGAGTGATCCGTGCTGAAATAATAACGTTATTATTTAAAAAGCCATTCTTAACATGGGGAGGGGGTTTTGTACCTATTTTGTACTTTAACCTTACAATTGAATAACAAACATATCATAAAACTTTAATTAAACGTGGAAATGCGATTTAAAAAATAGTGCAGATCACCCTCTGCATCAGCACCGAAAGTACAGAATAGTTAGAAAACATCCTCCCTCCCCATGTTAAGAATGGCTTTCTAAATAATGTTAATGATTCAGTACTGTTCCTTGTCTGCTTAAGTTTAACTTTTGTTTATTAAATTGTTAGGTGAAAGTCCAGAATAGTTACAAAACACCCCTATCCCCATGTTAAGAATGGCTTTCTAAATAATAACGTCATTCTTTCAGCGGGGTAGCTTCTCTGCATAAGTACTATGTTTTGTTTTTAAATTGTAAGGTGAAAGGACAGAATAGCTACAAAATACCATCCCCATGTTAAGAATGTCTTTCTAAATAACATTATTTCAGCACGGTATTTTCTATGCATACGTACTATCTATTTTTGTTTATTAAATTGTTAGGTGAAAGTATAGAATAGATGCAAAACTCCCTCCCCATGTTAAGAATAGCTTTCTAAATAACGGTGTTATTTCAGCATGGTACCTTCTCTGCATAAGTACTATCTTTTGTTTATTAAATTGTTAGGTGAAAATATAAAATAGTTACAGAACACTCTCCCTTTCCCATGTTAAGAATGGCTTTCTTAATAGTGTTATTTCAGCACGGTACCTTCTCTGCATAAGTACCATCTTTTGTTTATTAAATTGTTAGGTGAAAGTATAGAATAGTAACAAAACGTCCTCCCCATGTTAAGAATGGCTTTCTAAGTAATGTTATTATTCTATTATTATACTATTATGATACTTTCTCTGCATAAGTACCATGTTTTGTTTATTAAATTGTTAGGTGAAAGTACAGTACTCATGCAGAGAGTGATCCGTGTTGTAATAATAACGTTAATATTTAAAAAGCCATTCTTAACATGGGGAGGGGAGGGTGTATTTTAACCTTACAATTGAATAAAAAAACATATAATAAAACTTTAATTAAACCTGGAAATACGATTTAAAAAATAGCGCGGACCACTCTTTGCATTAGCACCACTTTTACCAACCAATCTTATATAGAAAAATAAAAAAAAAACTCAAAAAGCAATCGACAAACTTTTTTTTGCCTTATATAATAAAGAAAAAATGTGTAAATTAAAAAATTTGGAAGATAAACAAATGAATTATGTTTTTTTGTTTTTTTTACTTATCGAGTAAACAGAAAATGAAATCTACTTCTTTTTCGTCAATTCGTGGCTGTGAAATGAATCGAATCGGAAGTTCAGTTTTATCAACAAAGCAGGTTCGCACTAACGGTTAAAAAAATATATTTATTTTATTTAATATTTTAATAATTCGCGAGGTAAATTTATTTTAATAACATAAAAACATCCCTCGACTCTAAAGATGGGTTGTCTGAAAATTTCAAATAAATTGGTGACATAGAAATATGTTTTTATTCACTTGTAACAAACCAAGAATTACATTTTTATATATATAGATATACATATGTATGTATATATATATATGTATGTATATATATGTACATATATATGCATGTATGTATATATGTGTATGTAAGTATATATATATGTATATATATGTATGTGTATATATATGTGTGTATGTAAGTATATATATATGTATATATATATGTATATATATGTATGCACATATATATATGTATGTAAGTATATATATATATATATGTATATATATATGTATATATATATGGATGTATATATATATGGATGCATATATATATGTATGTAAGAATATATATTCAAGCAAATATTATTAAATACAACGGAGACATTTTGTCTTATAATTCTTTTTTTAATTTTTCAATTTTTCGTATTGTCTTTTTTGTTTCAAAATCAAAAATATTAATAAAGGATCCATACATGTTGCTGTTACGAGCGCTTTCGATTCGTCCACGAATCATCGTCAGGTGTTAAAAATACAGGATTGCGAAAATGAGGATTAAAAATGAAAACTAAAATATATATATTCAGTGATGAGTTAAAATAAAAGTCGATTAAGAATAAAAGTAGATTAAAAATTCGAGTGTTAAAACCAGCAAGTTCGTAGACACCATGTACGAAGTCCGTCCAACACGGACTACGCAAGACATTTCAGAACGTTACTGCTTTTTGAAATGCAATGTCATTTATATTAGGTTGAAGAGTTCTAATGTACGACGCTTCAAGAATCTTTAATTTTTTTACATTATTTTCCCGTTGTATAATTTTTGTGTTGTCAACGAGGACCTTTCTAACATTGGAGGGGGGACAGCTATGTTCTTTTTTTAAATGTTTGTAAATCGCGCTTGTGTCGTTAAGGTGCATAGTTATTCGCCGGGACAACGTTGTTGTTGTATGCCCAATGTATGTATTATTTTTGGAGTTACATTCTCCAATAGAGCATTTAAATTTATACACTACATTGGTTTGCTCCAACGTTTTTATCGCCGGTGAAGAGTTGTTTTTAACCACAAGGTTTTGTGTTCGAAATTTCCTATAATAGATAATAAATTTAATTTTAAAATTACTGTCAACAGGCGTCAAGTATCTTCGTATAATATTTTTTATTGCATTTTCTTCGATTCTGAAATTAGGCGTCATTTGATTATATAATGCATATATATGTATATATATATATATGTATGTATATATATATGTATGTATATATATATATGTAAGCATATATATATATATATGTATACATATATGTATATATATATATTTATGCATATATATATATGTATGTAAGTATATATATGTATATATATATGTATGTATATATATGTATATATATATATGTATATATGTATGTATATATATATATATATAGTCGCCGGTGACCGGACTTGTTTGGTGAGGAGGGCGGCTAGTCTCCCTGAAGGATTAAAAACAAGACCTTCCAAAGGACGAATGAACTCTTTTTCTGGGTCAACGGCCAACTAGCACCGTGTATATTTGTGTGTGTGTATATGTGTATTGGGGTGGAGAGGGCTCCCGTAAGCCGTGGTGAAGGCAACCTTTCTAGGAGAAGCAAACTCTGATTTAAAAAACCATAAAGCGGGAGACCAGTACCCGCATTAAGCTGGTCTGCAGTTTAATTTGTTGCTGGCTATCTTGCTCTTGCTTGTTGCTGGATCTCAACATTTTGAACCGAGAGAGAGACTTCGCTGTCGTACAAAGCTAAGACTCTGTAACATCATCTTTGTATAGATACTCCCTCAGGCATTTGGGCTCATGGATTTCAAATGTCTGAGGGAGTGGCACTCGTCTGACAAGACGTTGCAATCATCATACATATGTATGTGTATATATATATATATATGTATGTTAGTATATATAAGTATATATATATATATATGCATGCATATACATGTATTACTTCTGCACATGTGCACATATACAGCTTGAAGTCATTTAATTTTTAACCTTTCTTATCGATGTGTCGATAGCTCAAGCAGTAGCGACCAAGGCTTTTTTTTTTAGCTTTTGAAATGATTACTATATATTGAGTACAATATATTATTTAATAGAGGATTGGCTCTGTAATGATAAATACAAACTCTGCATGAATTAAAATATAATATTTATGCATATTTTATGGCAGACAATGCTGGGTAGTCTGCTAGTAAATATCAACTAGCGATGGGAAACAAAACAAAATCAAATAAAGATATATAATTAAAGGAATTGTTTTTGCTATCGGAAAGTCGGCACATATTTTCCGATTTTGATATGATTTCGACACCCTAAAAATTTCCAATTTTTCCGATTCCCGATTCCGAATAATCGTCCCAACACTAATATTAAAGCATTGGATTTATTTATTCAAAGAATATTTAGCTGACAATGACAATTATTTTTACAAGAACAAAGTAATATTATTAACACTAATCTATACAAATAGATAAAGAAAGTTACTGTGGAATTTCCACAGGGCTAAAAAGAAGCTTGTGATATAATTGACATTAGATTGGGGAGTGTCTTTATCGTTAAAGGTTAATGATATTTAGTAACTTTGGAATCTCCATTAAAAAGATATAACATATAATCTATCTTTGTAATATAAGGCACACCCCGATTTCAAGTCAATTTTTTTTCCAATTTTCTTATCATTTTGTTTCAGTTTGGGATGGGCCATCCTACCGGATGCAACACATTCACCCACTATATCAGGCATTCCAACCGGGAGATCGTTTTAAGATTCTAACTGCTTCTTTAATTACAATTGTTTGTATTTCTATTGCACTTGAATCACCGGGTATATTTGCAAGATAGTTTATGACATTTTTTAAAATTGCTAGAATTACATATCCAGAAATTACAAAAATAACTCTAAAAAAAAATCTAGTAGCTGTGCTGAGAAAATAAAAATATAAACAATTCCCTTTCATAACAATACTAGCATGTGCGCCTGGCTTTGCCCAATTGTAAAATATGGTTAAATATGATATTTTAATTTACGCACATTTCGTATTTATTATTATTGAGTCAATTATTTCCTATTATATTGTACCCAATATATAGTCATAATTTCAAAAGTAAAAAAAATATGATTTTAGTACCATCAGCTAAAATCGAAACCGAAACCAAAATCTAACAAAACATAGTTTCATGATTAAAATTATGTCTACAAGTTAAGTAAAGGCTGAAATTTATTTGTACTCAATGTGATTGGACTTTGGAAAGGAGTGTGAATTTTATTAAATGTAGGCTGGTTTCCATGACAACAATGCTTTTGATAGACAAGATGCAAGCAAGGGTGGTCAGACGGTCCACAAAGTTTTATAATTATATACATTTCTTTTTATCGTTTTATAATGTTAGCTCGTTTATCGCAATGACAATGTCATTCAAATACATAGATGAACTTTAAATTTATAATATGCTAGCAGGGCTGCCCGGCGTTACCCAGGCCAAAAGTGAGACATAATTTCTATCCCTGTCTTTTTTTGCCTCTCCACCCACTTTTTCTTATTCACTCAGCCCATTCCTCTCTCTGGACATAAACACACACACACATAACTCAAAAGTACAACATGGAAAGAAACTGCAATCTTATGAAGATCACCATCAATCCAGCAATTATAACCAGGACGGAGTAGTGATGACAGATTTCCTGGCAAAGGGTGCCACAATTACTGGAGCCTATTATGCTTCACTTTTGAGGAAATTAAGGGAAGCTATCAAAATCAAGAGGCGGGGCAAGATCAGCAAAGGTACCCTCCTCCTGCAGGACAATGCTTCGGTCCACAACTCGCATGTCGCCAGATCAGGAGCCACGGGCGTGTGGTTATGAAATCCTCCCCCATCCTCCCTACTCTTCTGACCTTGCACACTCTGACTTTCACCTCTTCCCAGCCATGAAGTTTTTTTTTGAAAGGAAAGCGTTTCCCAGATGATGCAGCCTTGATTTCTGAAGTCACATCGTGGTTGGAGGACCAACCTGGGATGTTCTATAAAAACGGTCTCCAGAGTTGTATCAAACGATTGGAGAAATGCATAACTCTGGGTGGTTCCTATGTAGAGAAAGCCTAATAACTGTGACAAGTTTCGTTGCTCTACTGCTATGGGAAGTGGGTCAGGGGCATTACTTATTGCACGGCCCTCGTACTTTACTAATTTAATAATAGCTAAGAAGATCAATATGTAGTGACAGCAGTGACACTTTGTGCGTTGAGATTTTAAATATGTTTGGTTTGTAAGCTGTGTGCTGATTGGTGCTAGCAGTGGACTCTCCTTCTCTCTTGCCCAATCAGAGATCATCTCTCAGGCAAGTTAAGCACATGACAGAGTTTATAAAAAGGTTAAATGCATGGCAGCTCTCTCTCCCTTTCTGGCTCTCAGTACAGACAATAATACATTTATCTTTTAGGGCTCAATAGAACCCACTCAGGCCTTTTGATCTGGGTTTGACAAATCCTAACACCAGCACACATACATGAACTCTTTTCTCTTCCAACAGGACTGCCTAACTTTTCATCTCTGTCCATACACAAGAACTCATTCAGCTACTAACTTTCTTCTCCTTTTCTACATTACTACTAAGGGAGATAATCGATAAATTTGTTTTTAAATGTAAGGATGGACATTCATCGTCACTTGTTCTACTACAAGTATTAGAGAAAATAAATGTAACATTTCAGACTGAACTTGAACATAATATGTGGGCTAATTACCATAACATCATTTCTATTTAAAAACAAAAAAATGAACCTATACTCTTAAAGTTGGAGTTATCGAACATGGTGGTCTTGTTCTATATACAACAGAACCCTGGGATACGACATTAAAAAATAGTAACAAAATGCAGAACAGTATTTAATACTCATGTATATAATCAAATAACATTATAAATAACACCGTAAGGCTGGCAAATACCATAATCGGGGGCCGGAAAAACATTGTATTCCACATTGTAACTTGAAAAAAACGTATCCTAGGACCATCATATCCCGAGGTTCTACTGTATTTAGTTATGTCCCTTGTCTCGAGTGGATATTCAATATGGGGTCCAGCAAGCAGTAACATGTGTTTATCCTGTACTAAATGAACTAACATTGGTAGCAAAGCATATTCTTTCGCGTAACAGATATTATATCTGTTCAACTTACGGTGAAACACAATTGAAAGAAAAATGGCATCATTTACGAAACAGCCACCAATTTTTCAGAGTGGAAAAATGTACACCGGGTGAAAACTTCTGTGTGCCTGCTATCTAGCTGACTACAATTTGGTCATCTTCAAGTCCAACGTAAACAAGTTCTTGATGATCCATCCCCTTAAGTAATCCATTTTACTAAATTTCCACTACTAACGATTATTAAGATATTGTCCCATTCACTACTGTACACTCATTAACCTTTATTCTCGAGTGGCCTCCAAGCCTTGATAAATGGTGACTCCTATGTAAAAAAAAACAAAAAAACCAAAGAATCTGTCCCTAACAGGCCAAAAATGCATATCAACAAAATGAGTGATAACCAAGAAAGTTAAAAATAACAAAAAGATAACGAAAGCTCATCTTGTAGCACGTGGCTATGAAGAAAATTGACATAACCTAAAAACGGACTCTCCAACATGCAGCAGTGAAACTATACTTCTTTTAATGTTAACAGCCTCCATTAAGAATTGGCACGTGGAGAATCTTGATTTCAACTCAGCATTTTTGCAAGGTGATATGCTAGAGAGAGAAATATTTCTCTAACCACCACCTGAGGCATGTCCAGAGTCACAAGTGTGGAAGCTGACAAAATGTATTTATGGATTCATGGTACAAGAGAGTTACTCAAAAATTAAATAAGAGTTAATAAACCGTTTTCTTTGTTTCAGATTTATGGCAGATTTTTCTGCTGAATGCGTTAATTCATTACCTTTGATACCAGAATGGCTTAATATTCGATAGAATATAATTTCTTTTTTACTGTTTAATTTTTTTAATTTTGCGATTAGGAGGTTGTCCATCTTTTTATTTTTTGAGAGCTTTTAAAGTAGATTGGGAGTCTGAAAGGATTAGGAATTTGGATTCTTTGTTATCGGAGGCCAGACTGAGAGATAGGATTAGAGCATGTATTTCAGCACTGAAAATTGATGTTTCTTTTGGGAGGTTCGCTTGTTTTTGGTTGATTTATTGATTATTACTGCACTGGTTGTTGTGTTATTTTGTTTAGACACAACTGTATAGATGTGTATGTGGTTTGGATACTTTTCTTTGATTTTATTGAGATCATCAAGGTAAGTTATTGCATGGCTATGTTTCTTTTCATGTTTTTACTTAAACTTAGATCGATATTGGGGGTTAGAATTTTCAAGGGAGGAGTTTTGAGTAGGACAGTTTCATGGATTTTGGTTATGGGTAAGTTTACTTCTTTGGGGATCGATTTTATTTTGAGTCCAAAAGTTTTGATTGTATTTTCTTTTTGGTCGAAAAGGCGTTTACGATGTGGGTTTAAAGTGCTATTGTGTGCTGGGTTTGTGGGGTTGGCTGTTAATTTTGTGTAGTACTTTAGACCAAAGTTTTGGCTACTTAGCATTGGAGGGGTTTCATGCGCTTCTACATATAGGCTTAGTCTGGAGTAGCATATTTTGTTGAAGGATTTAGATATGACTTTATGGTGGATTAATATATAAAGCTGCCATAGTCTATTTTTTATCTAATTAGCGTCCTATATAGTTTGAGCAGTGTGTTCTTGTCGGCTCCACAATCTGTATGCGCAATGACTCGTAGGAGTTGTAGTGTTGTTTTATTGCATTTGGTGTCAATGTAATTGATTTGTGGAATGAAGTTTAATTTTTTTGTCAAAAAATGATTCCAAAGTGCTTGTATTCTTTTGGAGGCACCCCTTCTTCTTCTAACCCTAACCCTTCTTCTTGATCTGCAGGTCTGATAAAGTAGAATCCATGTAAACTTGGAAAGATCTGTCAGGAAGTTTTTTATGAATTCAGGTAGTCTGCCTCTTAGTCCAATGTTGTGGAGATCTTTTATGATGCCATGTTTCCAAGTAGTTTTATATGCTTTTTCGAGATCTAAAAAAAAAACCCAGATGTTACATGTCCTTTATTAATGAAAGCTTCTCTGATCTAATTTTCAAGATTAGTGATGTTGTCTATCCTCGATTTTTTTTGGTATCCACATTGAGTTTTTGAAATTATTTTGTTTATCTAAATACCATATATGATGGTACGTGATTATTCTTTCAAATATTTTGCACAGGCAGCTTGTGCGATTTGTCTGTTGTTTTCTGGGTTTGATGTATCTTTTCTCAATTTGGGTATCGGTATTACTGTTGCTTGTTTCCATGAACCAGGGAAATCTTTTGTTTCCCATATTTTATCATAAATTTTGAGAAGGAGTTTTAATGATTTGGGCGGAATTTCTTTAAGGAAGCTGTAGTGCACTTCACTTGGTCCTAAAGTCGAGTTATGGGATTTTTCTATAGCGGTTTCTAGTTCATGGACTGAGAAGATTTCATTGTATGGCTCTTGGTTTTGGATATAAAGTTTATTTTCTATTTTTCTTCATGTTTCTTAAGTATTTGAAATTGTTTATTGTAGTGTTTTGATGATGAATTTTTGGCAAAGGTTTTAGCTAGTGTGTTTGCAATACCTTTTTTATCGGTTATTTTCTGTTTTTTTGTGAGGAGATATTTGATTGGATTAGGATTATATTTCCCGGATATTTTCCTAATCATTTTCCAGATGGTTTTTGGTTTAGTGGCGGTGTTGATTTTGTTAACAAATTGTTGTCAGCAGATTCTTTTGGATTGGATTGTTCAATTGTTTTTTGAGTTTTTGCTCTTTAGTGTTTGTATTCTATTAAGTTGTTGGTTGTTGTTTTTTTTAATTTTCTTGTCTAATAGCCGTTTTACATTCTGGATTGAACCATGGTTTGTTTGTTTTTTTTTAATCCAAAAAGAGAATTTTTGGGTATACATTCTTTTTCTATTTTTATGAGTACTTTCGTGAATTCTTCCATTGTTTGGATTTGGTGTTCTGTTAATTGTAGTGAACAGGATTCTTTGAATTTGGCCCAGTTGGTTTTGTTTGTGTTCCATCTGGGTATGTAGTTTTGAATGGAGTTATTGTAATTGATTATATGGTTCTTCACAAGCGCTCCATGTGTAATCCAAGAAACTTGATGGATCACAGATGGTAAAATCAATGGCACTAGTTAATCTGTTTGTTGGATTTAAGGTATGTGGGATTTTTGGATTGAAGAAACATAAGTCATTTTTGTTAATCAGTTGTTCAATTTGATTTCCTTTCGAGTTTGTGACTTTACATCCACGTACAGTACTGGGGCAGTAAAGTCTCCTAGGAGGATGAATGGTGAAGGTAGTTTTTTTTAATAAATTTTCTACTTAATTTTCATTTATTGATTCATTAGTGGGGAGGTATATTGAACAGATTGTGATTGTTTTGTGTAATGTGACTTGAGTTGTAATTGCTTGGAGATTTGTTTTGACAGAGAAATTACTTTTAGGTATGTCATTTCTTACAAGAATTGAGATGCCTCCATTAGTGCGTAGGCCTGTGTTATGAAAATAGTTGTATTGTTCATAGTTCAGTGTTTTGATATGGCTATTGTTTTGTAGGAAGGTTTCTTGTAAGCAGACAATGGCTGGGTTGAAGAGTGAAATAAGTAGAAGAAGTTCGTTATAATTAGATTTTATTCCACGACAATTCCATTGGATGATTTGTTGTGTTTTATTTTTATCCATGACGTTATTTACTTTTCATCTATTTCCATCTCTTTAAAGGCAGAGGGTTTGTCTTTTGTTGGAGTTTGTGTCTTTGGTGAAGTGTTTTTCTGAGTTTATTTTTTCTTTTGTTTAGATCTGGATGTCGATTTGGGTCTTGTTTGGGATGTTGTTTTAGCTTCTTGTCCGTTTTTTCCATCTTGTTTGTTTTCTTTATTTTCGGTTTCCATTTTTTATAATATTTGGAATTTGTTTTGAGTATCTATTGTTTGGTTTTCTGCTTTTCTTAAGTGTTCTTTATTTGCTGTTTTACCATTGCTTGTATTTTTATTAGTTTCTGGTGATTGTTGTGTTGGTTTCTGTGGTATTTTTTTAAAATGCTTCTGTTGTATATGGAATCTTACTTTCTTTGTTTAGGTTTGTTATTTCTATTCTTTTCTTACTAGATTTGAGTACTTTTCTTTTAAGCTATTTTGAAATTCTGGCCATGCTTTAATGCTTACTGTATTTAGTTTGTTTATAAGTTCCTTATATTGATCATATATTTTATTATGTTGACATGGTTTAGTTGTCTTTTTTTGTTGTCTCAGCATATGTGTTGTCTGTCAAGTACGTTTCAACTATTTTTCTGGCTTCTGGGAATGTTATGTTATTAAGCACTTTACTTACACTATTTCTTTTTCTTTTTTTTATATGTTTTACATATTTTAGAGAAGACAAGTGATCTCCTCTGCAATTAGCGCATTTCACCTCATTTATGTATTCTTTTTCTGTGTGGTCTGCCTCTCTGTTGTCGCATTTTCCACATATTCTTTTTCCTTTACAGACTTCTTTATGATGTCCATATTTTTGGCAGTTGAAACACCTTAACAGAGCTGGAATGTATTGATCTACTTTTAAGTTTAAGTAGTTGATTTCTTTGGGTATTGTTGGTGTGTTGAAAGTTAATATATATGCATTTGTAGTTATTATTTTGTTGTGTCTTTTTATGTTGATATGGATGTGGGTGACCACTCCTTGCTTTTTAATTCGAGGTTTTATTTCTTTCTCTGTTGCTAATAATAGCACATAGCTTCAAACCACTCCTTTTGAAGTGTTTAATCTTTCATGTGGAAAGACTTGCACTTATACTCATGAAAATTCTTAATTTTAAGTAGTAAACTAGTAAATTTCCGTCTTTTATTTATTTATTAGAAAAGGTGATAGGTCTCCAATTTTTTTCTTTTCTATTAACTCAATAACTAAGAATCTCGTGAAGTTTCCTTCGCCTACAGATGATATAGTTTTCCTAGTTTTGGATCTTTGTTCATCATCTGAGTTAAACAAAATATTTGAAAATGTTTCACGTGCACAGTGTGATGCAGTTCTATTTCAGAAAAACGGAAAAAGAACTGCATCACACTGTGCACGTGAAACATTTTCAAATATTTTGTACTGGTAGTTTTTGTTTCTTAATCTCATTCATACAGAGGAAGTCTCGAAATAAAGACGAAACGTTGATGAACACATAATACGGTTTGTTCCTTTTTATTTCTCTATTTTGTCGGATTACTATTTCCATTATTTTCATCACATATACATATATACATATATGTACATATACATATATATACATATATATATATATATATGTCTACTTATTACTAAAACATATTTTACATATTTTAGATTTAAAGATATTTTACCAAAAAACAAAAAATACCCCCCCCACACACACACGTTTTTGTTTTTTGGAAAAAAGCTTTTTTCAATTATATTTCATGCATTGCGTATACCAGTTCTTTTTTTTTAGAAGCTTAATGTTTGTTAAATAAAACAAGAGAGCATATATAAAAGAATAACAGTATGGTTGCATTCTGAGATCTAAATATTTATCTTTCTTACCAAACGGCTCTTTCAGCATATTAAAATTTTGGCACATTTTTTACAGATCCGTTTCATTATGCAGAAACAATCGGCTATTATTATGTCAATGTCGAATTTTCTCATGCATATACTCATCAGAAAAATAGAAATTTTTTGTTTAGAAAGAAAAATGCATGAATTATGTAATGTCGGGAAAAAGACAAAGAAAATTCATAGACGACTCTGTATGTGTTTAGGTAGCCATTCGAAGAAGAATGTAAGCATCCTGTAGAATAAATCTGTTTATTGTTTAGGTGTAATCCACAACAAGTTTCATCTTGTTATTTCCGGAGATACAACAACTGTTTGGGCTCGTCATGGGATTTATTTGTCTCTGAGTATGAGATTCAGTTGTAAAAGTGACCTTTTAAAGATTAAAGTTTCAATCTCAGTGTGGGTAACTGGAAATACAATTGCGAATTACTTAGAACTTTTATTCAGTCATGGCTGATGAACCGAAAACATGAATATTTTTTAAATATGCTAAGATGGTGCTTATGCATCTGTTACAACACTATTTTTATTTATTTATTTTTTTTTTTTTGCAATAGTATTTTCGAGTTAACTTCAATTTTTACTATATATTTGTTTATTAAATTGTTAAGTTAAGAATGGCTTTCTAAATAGCGCTATTATTTCAGCACGGTAACAGATGCACAAGCACCACTAACACTTCTCCAATTGAGATAGAAAATGTCTGACAACAGCAAGGTATAAGTCAAGTCTGGACGATATGTTGTGCTTGATGGGACGTGTTTGAATAAAGAAATGTTCACATTTTATGAAGCATCAGCATCATATATACATATATTTTTAATAGAAATTGAAACAAAAGTGATGCGATTTTAAAATGGAAAATTATTTATTATTATTTTAATATGCTAAGACTTTTGATATCCAAAAATAGCTTCTTCGGAGCTAGACTATTTTTTTTTCTCATTTCATTGGTATTAATCCCAGGGAGGGGGGGGGTTGCTTCTTAAGATATGCAATAGAATAAATAAAGGATTGTGTTCAAAATTCTGTTAGTCTGACAAGATACACCTGAAGAAAGTCGGAGGTTACATCGATCGAAACGTTGTGAAGATGAGACTCAAAATGAGAACAGTAATCCGAAGAATTCAAATAATACGAATAACCAACCCTCATCTCAAAAATTCAGAAGCGTTTATTGGTCTGTTGCCAACAGAAAATTCTGGAAGAACATTCATAGTCAAATGGGGTAATAAAAGAAAATTGCCTGAGACACAAGCTTGATTAGCAAATTGAGTTTTAGCTCATCCATAAGTTATGAACCAGATCTCTTCAGTATCCAGTTTTGTGGGGTTACAATATTTTTCTTTTCTCAGTTCTTAGAATAAATTGTAATGAATAACTGTATGCTTCGTTAAAGGAGAAGGAAACAAAAATGTAAAAAGATTTCCGGGCAATGCCGAGGCAACTGAGAGGCCTGGATAATGCCGAGTAGATACAACGAGATTTTAACAAATGCTTGGCGGTACTTTATCTAAACGTAATTTATTTTTTTTTTCAATAATTTCCTAATATTGCCTGTGTTCTCGTTTACACACTTAATCGCAAACAAACTTTAAATATAAAATATATATTGTTAAAAATTAAAAACACAAATAGATGTTTAAAGTTAAAAAGAAAACAAAAACACAGTTCGTTACATTTATTATCCAAATATTTCTCAGATTTATTCAGACTTTTTTTTTTATAATATTTCTTTATTAAAAAAAAAACAAAAAATACAAAAAAACAAAAAAGAAAAACAACAGAGAAACACTTTTATATTAGGGAAAAAACTTTTTACAATTTTGTAATAATCATCAGCTGTCTTTATGATTTTTCCCCCCATTTTGACAATCTGTTATAATTATAAGACAAATTCATGTGTATGTGTGTGTCACGCAACTATGAGACTTACACACTGAATTGATATATTTTCAAAATTTTGTTACTATTCACTGAATATTATTGAAATAAAAAATGCAATAGAAAAAATAAAACAATTTTTTAAAAAATCCTATTAAAAAAAGTAAATTATGAAATAATGCATTTCCGTTTCTTTTAAATTTGAAAGGAATTTGGAAGTATTTAAACTGCCAAATGGAAAATCATTTCTGGTGGCTTTAAAATTCTCAACATACCTCGTGAATTAAAGGACTGAAAGTTTTGGAGACTAATTACATTCAATAATTTTATAAATAAATTAAAACAACATTGCCATAAAAAATTAAATTTTAATGCATTTGGTACAAATTATTTGTCCCCCCCCTCTCTCTCTCTCTATATATATATATATATATATATATATATATATATATAATGTGCGTGTTTGTGTAGCAAGTTGAAACGTACCCACTGATGAAAAAACGTTACATCACGTTTGATTTTTTTGTATATGACCGATAAATAGAACAGAACCTAAAAGGAAATAAGCCCATTTGTAATTTGCCACAAGGGAGATAATCCTGATCTCCTTGATAAAAGAAAAAGATTTTATTTAAAGTGGAACTCGAAAATTATACAAAAAATACAATTTTAACATGAAATGTAATTTTGTTTTAAAAGTATGCTAAGACAGTGTTTGCAATAGTATTTTGAGTTAAATTCAATTTTTACAATATAGTTGTTTATTAAATTCTTGGTTACAAACACCCTCCCCTCCTCATGTTAAGAATGGCTTTCTAAATAATAGTGCTATTATTACAGCGAAATAACAGATGCACAAGCACCGCTAACACTTCTCCAATTGAGATAGAAAATGTCCGACAACAGCAAGGTATAAGTCAAGTCTGGACGATATGTTGTGCTTGATGGGACACGCTTGAATAAAGAAATGTTCACATTTTATGAAGTATCATTTGAATATTTTTAATAGAAATTGAAACAAAAAGTGATGCAGTTTTAAAATGGAAAATTATTTATTTTAATATGTTAAGACTTTCAATTCTAAAAATAGCTTCTTCAGAGCTAGACGTTTTTTTCTCTTTTTCTCATTTTGTTGGTATTAATCCCAGGGAGGAGGGGGGCTTGCTTCTTAAGATATGAATATTTCTTTATTCAAATACGTGCCACCAAGCACAACATATCGTCCAGACTTGACTTATACCTTGCCGGACATTTTCTATCTCAATGGGAGGTTCGCACCCATCCCTTTGGGATTAATACCAACAAAATAAGGAAAAGGAAAAAAAAAAAATACAAAATCTAGCTCCAAAGAAAATATCTTTAGATATAGAAAGTTTTAGCATATTAAAAATAAAAAATGATTTTTCATTTTAAAAGTGCATCATTATTGTTTTGTTTTGTTTTTTCTAACTTGGTAGTCACCACTTATCAAAGCCCTAAGGATAAGGGTTAATAAGTGTAAGACGGTAGTGTAGTAACTGTTAATGGTGTAAATTGGGTAGAATTTGATTATTTATGGGGACGGCTCAACAAGAACTTGTTTAGATTGGGTTTGAAGGCTACCAACTTGTATTCAACCGGGAAGCAGGTCAGCAGAACAGTGTTCCACAGGCAGGCAGTTCTGGAAAACAAGCTTTGCTCATGAAATCTGCATTAAGATTTAGGCAAAGAGAATAGAGGAAATCGTATAGAGTGGTTGTAGGTAGTTGAGCGTTTTTTGTGAAAGTTTGGCAAAGGAGGATCATTCGCAGTTCAGAAGTATAGTCAACTCTAATTGTGAAAACCTAGCCTCGATGTGAAAATGTTCCAATTACCAAACCGGACTTCCTGTTTTAGTTTAAAATAAACAAATAAATCGACAAGAAAGAAAAATATGTGAAACTTTTGAATACGTTTTTATTTTTATTTAATATATTGTACAGATTTATTTGTAACTAAAACAGGAAGTCCAGTTTGGTAATCGGAACATTTTCATGTCGAGGCTAGGTTTTCATCTGACACCAATACGGTTGCACTTAGAGTTGCCTAAATATTCATATGGTGCTTTATGTGAATATTTCTTTATTCCAAATTCTTTCTTTTTTTTTTTCAATTTTGTAAAAATATCAAAGCCATGGGTTATTCCTCTTGTTGCATATTATAAACTTGTCTTCCATCTGCTACCATTTATTTATAGCGGCCATATTAAAAAATCCAAAGTGACAAGTTATTTCTTTTTCAGTCTTTCAGGTACACGATACAAATTGCAAGACAAAAACATTAAATATAATGGCTTCATGCAATAATAAGTTATTTTCAAATAGTGCAAACCTGCATTTTAAGACTTTCTATAAATTTATTGTTAAGCAAATCCACGTAAGAAATATGAATAATTTAAAAACATGCAAAGACTTGCAAAATCTTTTATATTCTAATAACTTTTATTTTATTTGTTTATTTATGTCACAATTACTTTAAAACGATAAAATGTTAATTCTGTAAAAAAAAAAAAAAAAAAAAAAAAAGAAAGAAAAAGAAAAGAAGAAATGTACCTGAATGAAACATAAACTGCTATTCTGCCAGGTTAGGACTTAAAAAATAGTTAATATGTTGAATGTTTTTAAAAAATTTGGTTCACAAAAAAATAAATAAATAAAACAAAATAATAATTTAAAATCGTATATAAAATAAAAATTAAATATGGATGACAACTTTATTTAGGTGCCTTTTTTCCATATTTTTTTAGACACAATAAAATATTTGGTCATTTAACATATATGATAAAAATCCAGAATAGTTCACACCCAAATACTCCTACCCCCCCCCCCCGCAAAAAAAACAATAAATAATAAGTAAATAAATAAAAAACACATAATTTATGTAAAACGCACTAGAATGAATTTCTCTACAGAATCTGGCTAATTTTAATGTGTAGAAAGATTTTCTTAAACAGTAAAATAATAAAAAAAGGGTTCTTATTCAGAATTCTACCTCATTAAAAAAAATACAAAAATACAGAATATTTTTTATGATGTATGATAAAAAAGTTTACACTCAAGAACCCATATTCTTCCACCTCAGATGGTGGAAACTGCCCTTTTTTAATTATAGAAATGATTTAAAAGATTTTTTTTATAGTAATAAGCCCCATAAATCATTTCTATATCTTATAATTAGCCAGACTCAATTGGAAATTTCATTATATAAATTATGTTTTGCCTTTTTTTGTTGTTTAATTTACAAATTTAAGTGTTAACTATTCTCTACTTTTACCAACATATACATATACACAGCACTCGAACCTACGATTTTTTTACATATACAACAAGCTCTCAGACTTTTACTACATTTTCCAGAATATTTTATGCTTTAAGACAAAACCATGTTTTCACCATCTGCTGCCAATTCTACATTCGTTTATTTACGAAAATCAGATTTTCATAGTTTGCAATGATCCATTACCCCATAATAAACCCCCCATTTCATCTAAACACTAACACCATCACTGTTCTGAATTTTTTTGATGAGGATTGATTATTCGTATTATTTAGATTCTTTGGACTACTGTTCGCATCTTGTGTTTTATTTGCACAACGTTTCAGGTCAATGTAACCTTCGGTGTATCTTGTCGAATTTGGAAATCTTTTTGTCGAACTCAGGAACCTTTAATTTAATCCTTGTGGGTAGCATGCTCTCGTTCCATCAGCGATGACTCAGTAGAAGTCTTAAGGAAATTCAGTTGTAAAGTTACAATTTTCTGGAGGTCTAAGGTTGTAATCCTCAGTGCAGGCAACACTCAGAATACAATTACGAATTACTTAGGATCTTTACCCAATCATGGCTGACGGAACGAGAGTATGCAACCCCCGTGGATTAAATAAAGGGTTCCATTCAAAATTCTGTGCATATTCCTGAGTTTGACAAGATACATCTGAAGAAGGTCGGAAGTTACATCAACAGAAACATTGTGAAAATAACATTCAAGATTAGAGCAGTAGTCTGAAGAATGCAAATAATACAGATAATACAATGTAATAATAATAATTCTGCAGTGAGAATGAAGGTATAGGCATAGAACATAACAGTAGAGTTCATTAGAAAAACAAAAGAATAAATATGGCACGGAAATGAACAAGTGAAAAATACTTGGATCTGGAGGATTTGAAAGCAGAACTATTTGTCATTTTCATTGCTGGTTTGGTGCTATTAGACTGGCCTAGTGTTGAGGAGAGTAGGAAAAAATATACAGTATTATAGGTGATAGGATCTTCTGCAACTGAAACGTCTGGTATTTTTCTCCATAAATACTTGTCTGATATTTTCCATAGAAAAATGGACTAGGAAACATTCATGAAATTCAAATAGACTATTTATTTAGTTTATAAGTTGTACAGTGTTACGTTCTGTATGTAGACATATGAAGTTGTCAGATTTTCGAAGTCAGGCCCAAATAGCAATCTGTCTGATATATTGATACTTGATTCAGACTAGGCTATTTGTTATGGCATACACACACATGCACATACACATACACGCGCATATTTATAAACAAGAAAAATTGAGGGTGAAAATAAAAATTGAATGAATTACAATTTTATTTCATCAAAACTCAAACAAGGAATTTAAATAAAGAAGAATAAAGAAAAATCCTATGTTTGAATTTTTGATGGATTAATAAATATTGTAATTTATTCAATTTTAAATTTCATCATTCAATCTTAAATTTCATCATTCAATTTTTCTTGTTTATTTTTATTGCTCTATCTAGTATATTTAGCTGTTTATTATCTTGATATGTCCTAACATAAAGATAATGTTTATCTTTGTAGTTTTAATTATATTTTAATTATATATATATAATTAAAATTGAATATTTTATTTTTATGCTACTTTACTTATTTTATATTTAAGATATATACTATTATCATTATTATAATAATAATAATAATAATAATAATAATAATAATCATCATTATTATTATTACTGATAAATGGAGTGGTATGAACATATATAACAAAAACTAATTTCCTATCATAACAAGATATATGTATTCTTAAATAGTTCTAAATTATGACGTTTGGCTTACTTAACTATTATATTTGAAGTTGTGTGCGGCGCTGAAGAATAGACCTTTTGGAATCATAATAAAAAGTATAATAAAAAAGTATAATAAAGAATAAAATAGTTCAAATCGTTTTAGAAACGATTGTACACCAAATTTTGTTGTCTTTGAATCCTCATAACTGATATAAAAAATATGCTAATTTTATATTTAATTTATCTACCTGCTTATATATATATATATATATATATATATATATATATATATATATATATATATATTTATCGATTTTATTATTATTTTTTCTTCTTGAAATACTTATTCAAGCTAGGAAAATTATTAAAATGGAAATATTTTCATTTATTAACCGAAACAGATTAAAAGGAAGTTATCATGTGCAATTACAAAGAATTTACAAAAAAAACAAAAAAAAAAAACAAATGTACATATAAATTAAATTATGCGACATTAAGCATGTCTGTGTGTGTTCGAGTGCATTTCTCACCTCCACATTTTTATTATTCATTCTTTAAAATCCATTCATTAACCTCAATACAAAAACGAACTTGAGTTCTTATTTACAAAATAATTTCATTACGAAATTAAAGTCAGCAAAATTTATTTCCGTTGGTTCAAAACAAATCAGTCATATTCTTTTTACTCCCGGATAACACCGGATAAGTACAGCTAGTTAAACAAAACAAAAAAGTACAATATAACACCATAGAATTTATTGTGTTTAGCAAAATTAATATAGCGAAGTCTCTCATGCCATACTTCAGATAACATGTCTCCAATTCGTACAGAAATCCTAATTATTTTCTAACTGTATCATTGATGCCTATTAAATTTCTACAGGATAACACTTCCAAGTATATTAGCATTCTTACAGCATAGTATTCTCACAGATAAAGTAAATTAGCATTGTCACAGCATAACACTCACAGCTTAACAAGCATATTAGCATTCTTACTGAATAGCATTCTCACGGCTTAAAAAGTAAATTAGCATTCTCACAGCTTAACAAGTATATTAGCATTCTTACTGAATAGCATTCAACTAAAAATGTAAATTAGCATTCTCATAGTTTAACAAATATATTAACATTCTCAGTTGGACTATTAAGCATTCACACAGACAAAACAATTTACTTAAAATAAATCAAGAACAGTCGTCTTCACCTAATAAAGAGTTCCGTCTTTTCCTCCAAATGTCTTGATCCGTTTTGTGTTTGAAATTATCTTCTACATAAAATTTGAACTTTGTTCTGCAGGAATCTAAAAAAATGGGAATTGTTCCGATCAACTTTGAGTGCAATTAGTTCCACAACTGATGACCCTTTCTGATGATACACTGTTTAAAAGCCGCCACACCATTCCCTTGGTATGATGCTGCTCCTAATGTCAGAGACAAACAGAGACATTGATAGACATTGAAAGAAAAATTAAAAGGAGTAGCCGGAAAAAGAAAGAGTTCGAAGAAGGAGAGTTAGAAAGGACAATTTTTCATTCATAAATGGTTGTCATTATCATTGTCATCGTGTTGATCTTTGACACTTGGTGCCACATAATGCCTGGGAATGTGAGTGTTTGATGGACCGCCTTTGTTTCGCATCCACAAACGGCTTGACTGAAGACTGTGAGATGAACAATATTTGTTTTTATAGAGGGGATCAATGTAGGGCTCATTAGAAGTTGTTCGATATGATTTCTGCATCATGGCTTTTTTGTGTCTCCTGAAAATATAAATTAGAAAAAAGGCAAATTTAGAAGAAAAATACAAACTTCACTGTGTATAACAAATTAAGACACGACAAATGGCCCCTGCTGATTCTCTATCCAATATTTAGGCATGTCATTCAAGCAACCTGGGATTGTTATGTCAAGAACGAAAAGTAACCGATTTTAATTTAGACAAACTGCCATGTTGTTTTATTTTTTACCTGTTTTTCTGCTAAAATATTTGTAAAAAAAAAATACGGAGAATATTTTTTTAAAATTATGAATCAAAAATAAAAAGAAAATAAATGTCCCCTTTAGTTAAAAAATGTTTGGCAAACATTTACTATTAAAAAAATACTTCCCAAAAAAAACACTTACTAAAAACACTCATTTAAAAATACTTACGAATAAACAGTTACTAAACACATTTGCTAAAAACATTAAAATACACCTACTAAAAATATTCACTACTTACTAAGAAAACACTAAAACACATTAAAAAATGCAATTATTAAACATTTTTTAGTAAAAACATTTACTAAAATGTTTACTAAAAACTCTTACTAGAAACATTTATTAAAAAACACTTACAAAAAAACATTTACTAAAATCATTTACTAAAATAAAGATTTACTTAAAGCACTTACTAAAAAACATTTATTAAAAGGCATTTATGATTTACAAAAAGTAAACAAACATTTTCTTTTTATGTTTGACTCGTATTTTTTAAATATTCACCAAAATCTGAAAAAAAATGTTTGCTTTTATAAAGATTTTTAGCAAAAAAAAAAAAATAAAATAAAATAAAAATAGCATGCCAATCCGTCTAAATTAAAATCTATTACTTGTTATTGTTGACATAAGAATCGCAGATGGTGTGAATGGCATGCCTATATATCACAAGAATAGAAATTGTCAGGAGCCATATACCATGCCTTAATTTGTTGTATATAAATACCAAGTAAAACCACATGTAACGAAATTCTTTTTGAAAAGAAAAGAAAATGAACACAACTATTCTATTATTCAACTAAATATCTACTCAGTGATAAGTAGTATAGTTTCCATTCTGCGAGATCTGACTGTAATTTCACATAGGATCAGTGAATTTATCGACAGGGATCTCCTCTCAAGAGCAATAGCTCTTGACATATCAAAGTCATTTGATAGGGTTTGGCATAAACGTTTACTTCACAAGTTTTCCAGCTATAGAATATCTGGAAGTGTTTTCTCAACAATCAAATCTTTCTCTCTGATAGGTTTATACAAGAAGTTGTCAAAAGGCAGAAGTTCGAAACTCATAGTATGGATGCTGGTGTGCTTCAAGGATCCATCATGGGCCCAACTCTTTTCTTATCTTCATCAATGATCTCCTAAATCACATTTTAAGTTCATTCATCGACATATAAGCAGACGACACTACCATCTAGAGAAAATGTTTGTTTACTTTGTGTAAATCATAAATGTTTTTTAGTAAGTGCTTTTTAGTAAATGTTTCTAGCAAATGTTTTAGTAAATAATTTCATTAACACTTCAAAGGCCAGCAATGACCAAGATCTCTAAGTCTCTCTCATCTAACCTTGAGCACGTGGTACAATGGGGCAAAAGGTGGCTGGCCTTTGGAACTTTGTTCTGCTGGCTTGCTTTCCAGTTGACTTGGTCATCTTCAAGTCTAATGTTAACAAGTTGTTGTTGAGTCTTCCTTTTAAATAATCAAATTCTACACAATTCCTACCACTAGCGATCACTACACTGTTGTATCAGCAATCACCTTAAACTCATTAGCTCTTATCCTCGAGTGGCTTTAAGCCTTGATAAATGATGACTCCTTTGTAAAATATATATCTTTATAATACTAAAACTAAAGGCTTGATATGTTTAGTATTTAATTACATACATGATGGCATCCACCTTGATCAGGTCGGGATAGCTTCCTCCTGGACATGCATCAGATTGTGAATCATAGGACTTCATATATGATGATCCATGACAAGGTCACATGATATGTTTAGTTAGTCATGATTCCATTGGTAAAAAGCAACTACTTGTTTGCCAGAGAACGTTTCATTTGCTACGTAAAAAGCTTCTTTAGGATCAAAGAAAGGGACTCAAATCTTACATATATTTTTAGACAATTGATTTAGAGAAAGGTTGGACCGTGTTCGAGTAAGAAAAAAGAAGAGTGTCGCAGGTCAGCCAGCAGTTATCTTCAGTGAAGATCGTCTATGCTGGCATGTCCAGTTGTTATCAAAAAGTATATATATTACATAACTGGAGGGAAACATGGAAGACATTTCATACCTTTATTGTCTGGAGGTCATCTGTCTTCAACTGCTGGGTGCTGTGATAATGTGATACGTACAAACACAATAGACGTCACCAACGAGACATACTGGAACTTTTAAATGCGTGATTCTGAGACATGACACCCATTTATATTTTATATATATAAATTTATTCCAGATTGTCTCAACGTCCCCCTAAGTCTGCAAATTTGTTTCTACATACTTATTTTCGTCCAGCCCTGCTTCTAAGGCTTCAAAGCTCATAGGAATGCATGTCTGCACGGTTTGTAGAAAACTCATAGACTCTTTAACTCCTCTTTGACCTGTCAGTTCCGGTATGTCATCCGCAAAAGGACACGTTTCATTTGTGAGTTCCGTTGACGTAAGGTATCCAATGACGTCTCATTAACGTGTGACCTATGGTTACGTATGCTTCCTGCTCAAGGTCAACCTACCATATATTTTGCTTATATTTAGCTAAGCTAATTTTCTAAATAGACTTATTTTTACATTCCGGTGACTGGTTTTATTTCTCTATACACTAATTCTTAATATCATTTATTTTAAGCAAGATCACTGGCTGTTGTCCGGTCTAATATCCAATACAGTGGACAGAGACTGGAGAGAGAAGAGAGGATGAGGTTTATTTTTTTTATGCTTGCCAAGTTCTCTCTGCTGACCGACCGTGATTCCCAAAGGGGCTAAAAATTATCCCTTATGGGAACATGTAGAATCAATGTGCCCCATAAACTGATTGATCAGTGTGTTACCGATGTTCTCAGTAGGGGGAACATTGATTCGTGAGAGAAAATAAATCTTGTATTTTATTTGTGACTGCCACACCAAAATCTTTGCTTTCACATTCAGCAGATGGGAATTTGTCCAGTGGAGGGGAACACAATGATTCTATTCTGGACAATGCTGTGTAGCACAGCTAATTACTTACATAATATCCACATTTTCACTTTTAACTTTGAACATTATAAAAAGTTAGAACAATTACTTAATCTCCAAGATAAGTCAAGAAGTGATCGTATATGGTCATACTCATGATTGAAATGTTGTTCGATTTCATGAAGAACTGCTTACCTGTAATAAACGAAGAGTACGGTCAGCAAAAGGATCAGCAGAAAAATGGCCAAGAAAACTCCGATTGCTGTCCCGATGATGGTCATTTTTGTGTTCTCTGAAATGATAAAAGAAAAAGCATTTAAAATGAAAATGAATGGGTTAATCATAAAACATCGAAAATGGAATCCAAATATTGGATTACAGAAAGTATTGTGTATTTTATTAACGATCTCATGGGAATATTTTAGGGGATTACTCTTTATCATTTAATAAGTAAAAATTTGAAAGAAGATAAAAGAAAATACACAAAAAATAATTTCTTTGTTTTCGAAATGCACTAAGATTCGGTGTGTGTAATAAATAAGTTTATTCATTTTTTTTTAAATAACTTTACTTGCTATTTAAATGTTTAAAATGCAAATTTACAATCACAAAATTAATTTTGCAACATAAATTCTAAAATTCATTTTTTTGTTTCTTTTAGTTTTTTTTTGTTTTTTTCTTTTTAAATTTTAGGTGTTTGTTCAGAATTCCTCGTCCTGAAATAAATAA
Source organism: Euprymna scolopes (assembly GCF_053919585.1). Classification (NCBI taxonomy): domain Eukaryota; kingdom Metazoa; phylum Mollusca; class Cephalopoda; order Sepiida; family Sepiolidae; genus Euprymna; species Euprymna scolopes. Next base: position 20,818,177 of record NC_136497.1, read on the forward strand.
ATAAATAAAATAAAAAATACATCTGTATGATGTACGTACCCTTGATGGAAAGAAAATATCATATACCAAAAATCATAAATTAATCAGGTAGTTTTATTTTTAAACAAGAAAATAAACTTTTATGGCTAAAGGATGAGCAACAATCTTGCGTTGCCATCTTAAAAATAGGCTGAAAGAAGAAGGGAGATAACTCCAAAATAACATGCGAGATTTTAGAAAGCCATTCTTAATATGGCCCATTGATAAAACTCAGATTCCTTTATAAGTGATGTTTTTATAAAAATAAAACTACTTGATCAACTTACGAGTTGTTTGGCATGCGATATTTGGAGCTTCTATATTAGAAAAACGGCAATCTTGACTAAAGTAGTCCACAAGATAGCGGCCGCAAATGGATGAACAAAATGGAATAGAACGTAAATTTCAGCGAAACGAAATTAGTGAGTCGACTGTGCAGCCTAGCAAGAAAAATAAAACAACAACAACTGCTGATAGCAACAACTGAAAATAACGCGCTTTAATTCTTAACTACTCTGTACTTATGAATATGTTAATAATGAAATTAAATAGCTAAGAAATGTTTTTGTTGTTGTTTCAATTAGACTGTAGTTTCACACAACATTTTAATAAACAAAAGATACCGTAGAATTAAATTTCATCGACCCTTTTCTGCATAATTACCAATACACTTTCGCTAAAATTTGCGTTCCGTTCCATTTTTTTTTTTTTTTTTTGTCATCCGTTCACGACCGCCATCAGACTACTTTAGTCAAGATTGTCTAGAAAAACGGAAAATATTGAATTTAAAATAAAGAAAACGGTACCTACATAATTTCCATGTCGTAAATAGTAACATATCAAAACGATAAGGTCGAAAAATAATTATTAATGAAAGACTGTTTTCGATTGAGTTTACATGGGGAATAAATTTTGTCCGATATTTTGAATTACGTTCGTCACGTAACGTAAGCAACAGAACTTAGTTATCTCCCCTGTCAACTTATCTATCCGATCGTTATTATTTGAGACCTGAGAATTACGTAGGTATCATTTGTTTCATTTGAAATTCAATTTTTTTTTTTTCGTTTGTACAATAAACACCTTATATTTTCTTTCCATTACGGGTTTCTTTTCTTTTTTTTCTTTCTTTTTTTGTGAGAGGAGATTCTGAACAAGCGCAAAATTGTATTCCAATTTAAATCTGATCATATTTATTTTGTTGTTGTTGTTTCTTTTACTTCAGATTTGGAATGTTGTCCATGACTTCAACGGCCGCTTCAAGTCAATCAACACTTTATTTGGACTATTCAAAACGTCAGTCTTATGACTCAGCTTCTTGCTCCTTCTATTGATTTTACCAAATTTATTTCAAGTGGAGTTCGTTTTTTTAAATTGAGCAAATTTTATTCAAACTGCAAAAATTAAAATGTATATATATTTAAGAAAAGAAAAAATGATTAATAGGACAGTTTGAATAAGAATTGGGCATAAGTGCACTTAAACTCTTTGAAAATGTTCCCCCCCCCCCATTTTTGGGAGAGTTATACTAGTGCAAGGCGAAGACAATCAAAGATGACTGTTAAAATTGTTAAGGCTTATTTTATTTAATTAAATTAATTTTTTTTAAATATTGCTGCTAAATTTGTAACAATTTCAATTAAATTCAATGAATGTTTCGTTATTTAATGTTTTCTGTTGTGATATTTTATTACATTATTGAACTTGATTTGAATGACCAGAAAAGTTTGGCTAAAAACCAGGTATTAACTTTGGATTGTCTTCCTTTCCTGCTAGTATAACTCTTGTGCGAAAAACTGAATGAGAAAATAAAAAAATATATATAATGAAAAAAAAGAAAAAATATATAATAAAAAAAAAGAAAAAAGGAAAAAAACGACAAAGATTTATTATTGAGAAGAAATATTTATGAACATTTAAAAATATATTTTCAACTTTTTTAAAAACATACTGAAGTGAAAACTATATGTTCATATTAAAACATATTTTAAGTATCTATCTTGGATTAAGAAAACTGTTAACGTCAATGCCATTGCCTTTATTTTGTATATATATATATATATATATATATATATATATATATATGTGGGAGTACCTCAGGGGTCTATGCTTGGACCTTTAATATTCTTGATATTCATAAATGACCACCCTGATAAAATTGTTTCTGAGATGGATATATTTGCTGATGACATGACTCTCTATAACAGGCACGAGGGGAAAACAAATGAACATATATCTAAGGAAATGGCAGAAACACTAAAGGATGACTGCCAATCTGTAGTGGAATGGGGACAAAAATGGATGGTCACATTCAATGCTGCCAAGACTAAGCTTGTTTCCTTCAATAATTACAAGAAAACTTCTTTACCACCATTAGCAATGACCCGAAAGTACTTCCTTTAAACTCCTCAGCCTAACATTTACAGGGAACATGAACTGGAATAAATACATTGAGAGCATTGCCAAGGCTGCTGCGAAGAAGGTGGGCTCTCTCTACCGTGCTAGAAAACTACTTATGCCTGAAAGTATTCTGTACCTCTATAAGGTCACCATTCGCCCATGTATGGAGTACTGTTGTCACATTTGGGATAGTGGCTCTGTTACTTGTCTCTCACTTCTTGACAGGGTTCAAAAGAGAGTCACCAACCTGATAGGTCCTGAACTGTCATTTAGGCTTCAGCCTCTGTCCCATCAACGAAATGTTGCACCCCTCTGCCTTTTCTATAAGTACTTTAATGGTGAATGCTCTGATGAACTACAAGCACTTGTACTCCCTCGACATGAACACCCCTGACAAGCAGCTAAATCCCACTCCTTCACAGTAGAGATCCCTAGGTGTAGGAAAGCCTTCTACTCTAATAGTTTCTTCCCCAGAACTGCCAGACTTTAGAACTCACTTTCGGGATTCTGCTTTTCCAACTGTACTGACATGCAGAAGTTAAAATGTAATGTGAACAGACATCTTGCTACTCATCTCCCGTCATAATACCCCTGCAACTTATGTCCCTGTAGTAGCCCCCTACTTCAAAGTGGCACTGTGCTTTGTTTGGGGTGAAAATTGTATAATATACACACACACACACACACACACACACTGGCACCAAATATAAAGTTCGACCTTGGCATTTTTTCAAAAAACACAACTTAAGCTAAATTGAATGTAACTTTTTAAACAACCTATACCTCATTTGATTCGCCTTTTATTCCTCTATAATTTTACATTTTCATAATTGACTTTTAATTGAAGTATCCTAATGCTCACATCAATTTAAAAAAAATTAATTTCAAATTGAGAAGGCAAAAAAAACTCCAAAGTAACAAATGAACTTAAAACATCTACCTTTCTGACAGCAAAGCATTTCTAATCGTAATTGTTGTTCCAGGTTGTACAACGTAACATTTAGTCCATATGCCTGGACTTTCTCTTAGTGATCGTCTGGAGCTCATTAATCTCCACCTTTCTGGTTTACCCAATCGAGAAATCGGCCTCAGATTGAAATGTGATGAAAAAAAGGTATGAATTACTGTGAAAAAGCACCAAAATACCGGCAGTGTCTGTGATTCCTCTAAATCTGGTCATCTTAGAGTTACTTCTTACAGGGAAGACAATGTTATCAAGATCCGCAGCCTCAGAAACAGATTTGAAATGGCTCCCCAAATCCAGCAACTGCGTAATCTTGTTAAAAGTGCTCTCTTTCTAAAGTTAAGAACAGATTGAAGGAATTTAATTAGCGAGGCTGTGTTGCAAGACGCAAGCCAAGAATTTCTATAAAGAACAGAAAATGCTGTCTGGACTTCATCAGATGCAATTAAGATTATGACTTTTCATATTGGTCGGAAGTGATTTTTAGTGACGAAAGCAAGTTCAATAGGCTAGGCAGTGATGGTAAGTAGTACCTCCGGCGAAGGAAGGACAAAGAATTTAATCCTAGGTGCATAGTTTTAACGCTGCAAGGTTGTGGAGGTTAAGTTTTGGTGTGGGGTGTTATTAATACCAATGGTTCAGGGCCTATAGTTCGCTTGCAAGGTCGAATTAATTGGACCAAGTACATTAATATGTTGACTGAGCATTTTCTACCCTAATTTTGGCCGGAATTTAGATGATAATCTCGTCTTCATGCAGGATAATGCTCCCATTCACACAGCTGGCAATTTCAAGAGGTTTCTTGAAGAGCAAGATATTCCGTGTTTAGATTAGCCTGCACAATCTCCAGACTTTAATCGAAAACGTATGGCATTACATACAGCCACAGCTATGCAATGATAAAATTTCAAATCTGGAAGAACTTTGGACAAAAATTAAAGAGAAGTGGAATGCTCTTTCACTGGAGTATTAACGCAGACAAATTCAAAGAATTCCCAAAAGATTGCAGGCTGTCAAACTGCAGGAGAGCTATTCTATTAAATATTAACAAGTTCATTGTGTTCCTGTTGTATTTGCGTTGCATTAATGTTATAAAGTTAGATTTCAATAACAAGTTTACATTGTGTGGAGTTTCTTTTTGCCTTTTCGATTTGAAGTTATTTTTAAAATTGACATGAACACTAGGATACTTCAATTAAAAGTCAAATATGAACACGTAAAATTATAGAGAAATAAAAGGCGAATCAAATGAGGTATAGGTTATTTAAAGAGGTACATTCAATTTATGTTTTTAAAAATGACAAGTGCAGACTTTCTTTTTTGCGCCATTGTACATTATATATATTGCCACAAAAAAATAATTACATCCAGGGTATATATTGACACATTAGTACGTGTTTTTAAATGTATGTATAAAGTACATAGTTCATTGTCATGCGAGAATAAATAAATGTCCATTGTAACATACTGTGTGTTAGCGTATTTATGTGTGGCGTGTTTGCGTGGGTGGGTGTTTGACACATGCAATAAGCATGAGTATGAGACAGTGCTTTCAAACGGGCTACTAACTCCAGTCCATTGAGAGCATGGTTCTTTAAAAGACACTAAACAGTTATACCTTTTTACAGTTGCATATTTCACATTTATTAGTTTGAATGTTTTAGAAATACATGTATACTACAGTAGGTCGATTTTCATTTTTATTTAAATATTAATACATGTCCATGTGAAGAAAGTTGGCATTGACACCAAAAACTAAATTCCTAACTTGCACCAGTTTTCGAGTAATTAGTTTGGAAAATCGTCTAAGAAAAATAATCGAAGTAGTAGAAATCATTTTTGTTTTGTTTGTTTGTTTTTATTAACTTTTTTTTTGTTGTTGATATTTTTGACCAAAATTTTAGGCACATTTCTAGAACTCGAGTAGCAATCGACTAACCAATTTTCAGAAGCTCAGCTCTTGTAGTTTTGAAGATATTTGCACGCATGCAAAAATCTTCCACAAAAGAGAATATTCCAATAACTATTGTTAGACGATCTATATAAATAATTGTGTAACAATTGGTGCAAATTGGCAATCATTCCATTCCTCTCACTATTTGAGATGAAGTGATAGTTTTAGTAGTACATAGTTTTATGGATGCTGAATTCAAATGATTCCTTGAACAGAAAGAACGTACACCTATTCATATACTGTCTTCGAACAACTTTCTTTTAGTTTCGAAATGTTTGGTAGGTAAAAGATAAAGAAAAATACCTACATCTGAATCCCCTGTCAGAAAAACAGGGAAGCTATTCTTCATCAGCGCTTTGGAGGCCACCATAGTTTTATTTTTGTTCCTATTTCTTAAAATTATAAATTCATTTTAACACTCAAAGTATATTAAAATAAACAAACAAACAAAAAAACATAATATTACTGTCCATGTGAGTTAATCTGGTTCATAGTAAAATTCTGTTAAACTTCTTTTAAAAACATCTATAATGCTATATGTCAACATGATATATATATATATATATATATATATATCACCGAAGTTAAGCAACCTTGAGTCTGGTCAGTACTAAAATGGGTGACCACTTGGGAACTCCAGGTGCTGCATGTGCGCTCCACTTATCTCGACATTGTCTCTAGTCGTCTAGCTCTTCTCCTTGCCACTGGACTCAAGCAGTGCCAATTCAACAGAGATATGATTGGGATTGCACAACCCTTGCCTCACAATTACATGCACAAATACTCTCACAAGGAGTATCCATTGTCTTTCAAGGCTGAACAAAGGCATCCATAATTCTTTCTTTGAAAACTTGTTTTCTATATAAAAAGCACCCATCTGTGAAACACATTACTATGGGACTGCTTTAATGTAGACTACAATATAATCTTCAAATACAATGTCAACAAGTACCTATTAGTCCGTCGTCTTCAATAATCAAATTTTGTCCATTCTATTTCTCTCGGAATATTGTTTATTATTCAACTAACAATCTCAATAATAATAATTATTCTTCAGTGGCTTTTGGCCTCTTGGCAATAGTAACTCATTAGTATAAAACATATAATTTATCAACTAAAATCTTAAAATTTCATTAAGAGTGTATAAATATCTGATTGTTGTTGAAAAGATTAGCACATTGCTTTTCTTTATTATGATTATGAGAAGCTGGGATCCTTCATCGCCGCATCTTCATTCAAATATTTCAACATCAAAAAGGGGATGGCAATATCTGCTTCTAATGATTTGAGCCAAATATGGACATCACATCTCAGCAAAAACATCAAACTGAAAATATTTAAATATGTAATACAACCCACTCTCTTCTATGGTTCGGAAACATGGACACTTTCAAAAAAGTTAGAATCATTCCAGAATGGTGGATATATTTGACTTCTCATGAGAGCCTAAAATCTCTCATGGAAGACCCATCCAATCAAACAAATCTATGACAAACTTCCATTTGCATCATCTATTGTCAAAGCAAGACGAGTCCAGTTTGTTCTGAAGCAATAAATGAAATTATTCCTTCCCTATTTCTATGGAACCTTATTACCTACTCCAAAAGTAGAATGCTCACATACCCGGATGTCATTGCAAGAGATGTCAATGTTGAAAGGTAGTATCTGGAAGCAGTCATGCAGGACTGGGATATCTGATGTGAACGTGTGAACTCCATCATTTCGACTGTGGTCGAAACATGATGATGACCTTTGCAAATCGTAATTTTTCTGTTGGCAGAGGGAAAGTGCGTAATCCCCTAGCCATGGCAGTCATACATCATATAGGTAAATATATATATATATATATATATATATATATATAAGATGATTGGAAAATAATGCAGTATTATAAAGTGTTCGTATTTTGTTACCGAGATATAATTCTTACAAGAAATGAATATGATAACAAAGTCTGTAAAGACCCATGATGCAGTGGTTAGCGTACTTGGAAAAATCAATTGTAAAAGTGATGTTCTCCTGAAGGTTGAAGGTTCAATTTTCAGCGTGGTCAACCGAAAAATATAATTGCAAATTACTTAGAACCTGTATCCACTCATGACTGATGGAACAAGAACATGCTACCCCGATGAAGTAAATAAAGGGTTCCATTCGAAATTCCATGCGGAAGGTCATGTTGGTGATGTTCTTGACGAATGACCAAACGAAGTAATCCAGTCAATTCAGGTCGGAGAAGAGCGGGCCAATGAGAGAAGGGTACAAAATCGTAACACTCCTTCTGAAGCCAAGCCTGGGTCTCTTTGGACTTGCTGGCGGGCGCAAAGTCCTGTTACCACACCTGGAGTCTGCTAGCGGCCACCTGATTGCATCAGAGGATCACCATACTGTTTAGCACATCCACTTTTATAACTATCCACTCATGACTGATGGAACAAGAACATGCTACCCCGATGAAGTAAATAAAGGGTTCCATTCGAAATTCCATGTGGAAGGTCATGTTGGTGATGTTCTCAACGAATGACCAAACGAAGTAATCAGAGCGGGCCAATGAGAGAAGGGTACAAAGTCGTAACACTCCTTCTGAAGCCAAGCTGGAGTCTCTTTGGACTTGTGGGTGGGCACAAAGTCCTGGAGTCGGCTAGTGGCCACCTGATTGCATCAGAGGATCACCATACTCTTTAGCACATCCACTTTATGTTAACTTTCAATTCGACTTCGTAGACGTGAGGTGATATGATGTGGCTCTCACTTGAAACCACAGCAAAAACTATAACCGTGACCGCAAACTTTGTTTTCATCAACCTGGGTACGTCCCTGTTACTCATGGCAATCCATCGATGCATTTTGAGAGTGCTGGCAATCGTTCTGTTGTCATAACTTGGATTGGTAGAGAGCATGAGTTGTACAGCGGCGCATTGCTAATCTCGCTCGTTGAACATTCTGTCACTTTCAGACATGATTGTAGGCTCCTATCGCTCTAGGGATTTGTACACAACTAGCTAACTAGTAGATGGTTAGCAACAGAAAAAAGAAAACCGGTTTTCATCAAACGGAAATGGAATCATGTTATCTTTTCTAAGGTGACAATTTTATCATTTTACCCTGTAAATGCAGATTTTGTTTACAGAGCTATACCGGTCAAAGAAATAGGAAGACTCTTATGTTACTTATTGTTTGTTTTGTTTGAAATGTGACACTCATAGCTATGTAAAGTTTATTTACCTACTTCTCACTTTAGCAAAGTTAGACACAGTGTCAGTTTATACCAAGGAATCTATGTCCCCCATAATAGGTAATTTGGATGGTTATACAAATATCCCATTATCATTGCTCTGTAGAGAACCTCAGTTAATCAATAAGAAACAAATCCTCCATACTAAAGAAGGAGATGATACCTGAGAGGATGGCCTCTTGAGATCAAACATAACCAAACTTGACTATGTTTTTAATCTGAAGGTTAAATTTTTGTCCAAAAGCCATTTATACTCATGTATGTGCCAATTCTGGCAGGTGTGACTTGCTTTGCCCACTCAAGTTATCACAGAAAGTTATATTAATTGCTGAGTTTAAAAAAAGTGATACTCTTAATTTTAAAAGAATCTTAAAAAATAATGCTCGGTACTATTTGGAAATAACATATTGAATAAACTAGTTTTTTACATTGCATAAAAGAGTAAGCTTTAGTGTTGAATATGAACGCTAACATTGAAAGAAAAACTTTTTATATTGGAAATTTAATAGCCGATATATAGACAAAACAAAAACAAAAAAATGGAAATGGAAATAACTATGTTCGTATAATACGGGAAGGGAGATAACTCTATAGTGAATACAAATGTCAAAATTTTATTTGCTAAGAAATGTGTGATGATAAGAAACAAATTTATTTAATCTGTTTATATGTATTCAACATAATTAAAGTTTTCAAAATTTTACGTGCATGATTAAATTTGTTATAACTTACAATAAAAAAAAATTAAATTATGCTCTTATGCAATGATAAAATGTTTTAAAATATTGCATTAGGACTTCACCCTCCAAAGTTAATGTTATTCCCCCTAATTTTTTATTTTTTTAAAATACTTATTAGGTCTGAAGGAAATTAATGGTAATAAATGTGGCTACCATTTTTTAAGTTCTCTTAAGTTTTTAAAAACAAAGATTGCGTAAATATCATACTTGGTCTTCGGGTCAGGATCAAAGTGTAGTATCTTCAGATGCTGCACTTCAATTTCTTGTTCTCTCTCAGTGGATCCTTCACAACTGAGACAATTTTTTATTTTTGTTCATTTTTTCCGCATTAAAAAAGGACCCTGGTGTCTAACTCTGTCCTGTGGGGAGGCATTGTAGATAGGTACTCTTCTGATCTTTTCGGATTTATGTAATCATGCCCATATTCATTATATTTTCTTTTAAAGTTAATGCGTTCTTATTCTTCTGATGAGTCAGTGCGGAAAATATTCCAAAATTGACATAATAATTATATGAATGTTTCTGTGCTATGAAACAGGTGCTGTCAAGAATTGAACATGTTAACATGCTAAAAGAAATGGTAAGATGGACAACATCTTAGAATTTAGAATATCAATTTTTGTCATTTTTAGAGAGAGAGAGAGAGAGAGAGAGAGAGAGAGAGATGGAAGAGATAGATTAAAAAAACGATTTTTAGGTAAACAAGTTGACATATATTCTAAAAATTCAATATAAACAATAGTATACGATTATTTCTCACACACAGTTTTTTTTTTTATAGATATCAAGTCTCTTCATTAGCATAGGGTATAGACACCAATTTAAAAGCTAGAACATATCATCAAGCAAATTCTATAGAATGAGGAAGAGTGGGGATATGGTAATTACAATATCATATACCATTAATTTCAGACAAGTTGCTATTTTGCCCACATTTTCAGTGAAATTGTAGAATAATGCATTTTTTTGTTTAGGAATAATGAGGCACCTAGTGTGTGAAGACAGTATTAGTTTGGCGTGCAGGAGGCAGGGTTTTATGTATCCCTATCGCTGCTGGCACTGACTGCAAAGGTATATGCAATAGAACATTGAAATTATTTTCTCTTTCTTACCTGTACATTCTTCTGATGTTGTAGCTCCCTCTTCCAATGTTTTTGATGTGCCTGCACACCGTTTACAAGCAGTTTTCCCTTCTTCATCTTGATAGTAAGAGACAGGACAGGGTTCACAGGTTTGTGTGTCAAGATTGTGAAATTTCCCAGCTGGACAAGGAATGCAATTATAACCTGGAAAAAGAACCCAACAAAAACGTTATTTAAATCTGTGAGTAATATCTCGCAAACTCCAAAACAAATGATACATTTTTTAAATTCATGATACTTGCTCCATCATATGTATTGACAGAGTATCTGCGACCTGAGTCAGGGCTGCCAACAAGAACCAAACAAAAGAGTCAACCACCTGCTCTCCATGGATGATCTCAAGCTGTATGTCTGTTCAGACATTGACTTAAGTCATCACTTCCAGGTCGTACATACTTTCTCTAAAGATAATGGAATGAAGTTTGGTTTGGACAAATGTGTCAAGTGCTCACTCAGAGCTGGGAAGAAGATCCAAACGAAAAATATACAACTTGGTGAAAATATTGACATCAAAGATTTAGAACAGGGGTTCTCAACCGGGATCAACATGGACCCTAGGGGTCCATGGAATATTTCTGGGGATCCACAGGCAAAACATAACAAAATGGGGGTCCACAACGATATTTTGGTGGTCCATGAAGAAAACCAACTCAAAATAGTTTTTATTAAAAATTTAATTTCTACCGTAATTTTGTATAGTTTTTTTTTTTTCAATCATTCAAGTTATTTTAACTATAATATTTCTATTTACCAGGTTTAAATTAGTTTTCATTTAAAAATAAAGCTTAATTATATAATATTTCTTTGATTATTAAAACCTCAAAATTTATATTAGTGAAAAATAGAAGATTGTCTTATGACCAATACTTATGAAGGGGTCCACCAAGATAAAAAGAAGGGAAAAGGGGTCCATGAGTAAAAAAAGGTTGAGAACCACTAATTTAGAAGAACAGAAACGATATGAATACCTTGGCATAGAAGAGAACAATTCAGTTTAGCATTCTAAGATGAGAAAAAAAATTTGCAGAGAATATGTACATCGTCTAAGGAAAATTTGTAAAACACAGCTTACTAACAAAAAACAAGGCAACTGCTATTAACTAACTAGCCATGCCTGTTATGAAATACAGTTTTAGCTTTATTGATTGGCCACAAAAAGACATTAACAGACGAGATACCAAAATAAGAAACATGTTGACACTGTACAGATTAATGTACAGAAACCAGTGTTTGCCTAGGCTGTATCTGCCCAAAGGAGTAGGAAGTATGTGTCGCTCAGAAATTAACCATCAACATCATGTAAGTATTGTGAGCATCAAGCAATATATGACGAGTTTCCAGAATCCAAACCTCATGATGGTACAACAACCTCCATCACGAAATTGGCCAAACATTTTGGACAAGACTATGAATTAAAAAAACGTATCATTTATTTTATTCATAATACTTACTTCATTTTATGTATTGACATGTATGTGGAAAGTCCTGAGAACATCTATCAGAAAAAACAGTTGGAAATAAGTCATACACCATCCATTATGACTATGCAATTCCTACAAATACTTAGAAAACGGAGCAATTAAACCTGACATAGTGATAGGGAACAAGAAGGAGAAAGAAACAACCTTAGTAGAAGTCAGTGTTCTCAATTATGCTGGGTTAAACAGAGCTGAGAGGTAAAAAATAGCAAAATACCAAGGTCTTACTCATATATACAACATGAAAAGAGATTGGAATCGCAGAAGGATTTCTATCATTCCAACACCTAGGCTGTATCTGATTTAAAAGCAATCGACTCATAAAAAAGAATTTCCAAAACTATATATATATATATATATATAAATATATATATATATAGTAAGTTATAAAATATATATGGCGATTAAGCTACACTCAATATTCCGCATTTCATCTACTCTAGGACTCTTCAGGAATTCTACTGGATGCCAAACATTTTCCTGCTATCTCATACATTCCAACTGAGATATCTTTTAAAGATTCTAACGGTCCCTTTAAGTTTTATTTTTTGTAAGTAAAAAAATACTCGAGCTGAGATCGAAACCAAAAACTAAACACAGAGAGTCAAATATGATAACCATTAGACCAGTTTGCCACAATCTTTAAAAAAGTGTTTTCAAATCTTGTGAAACTCTTGATGAACAGATAAAAATCTGATAACTCCCAAGTTCTAATTTTTCAATTTTGACGCCTTAGCAGCCATTTTTCCGGATGAAAATCAATTAAAAGGTTTTCTACATGTCTGAATACCCTATATACCAAATTTCAAGTATGTAGATAAAAAATTTGTTGAGTATGTAGGTTTAGAAATGCACACACATTCTCACTTTTATAGATATTTTTTGAAATGTTAGAAAATGAATTCTTTGAACTGAATAGTTTTGCACCAATTTTATGCCTCCTTACCAAGAAAGCGGTAACCACCCCTCAGTATTATATTTTTGTCTTTTATTCATTTTTCTTTCAACAGATTATTATCAAATGGACACTAGTCTACCAGATTATTAAAACAACTTTTAAAGTTACTATTTAAATATTTGTAGGGGTGCTCAGTTTTAGAAAATCAATCACCCATTTTAGATCCATTCAACGTTTTTAGGCCAAATTTTGCGAATTTAGCTTTTTTAATCAATTGAGGTTTTTTTGAAAGATTTTTTTTTTAAGAAGCGAAATACAAAAAAGGTTAAACTGCTTAAAAAAGGCTCAATTCACGAAATTTTGCCTAAAAACATCAAGTGGATCTAAAATGGGTGCTTGCTTTACTAGAACGTTGCATTAGAAACCGAGCCCCCCTACAAATATTTAAATATTGACTTAAAATATTTTTTTCGATAATTTGATAAACTAGTGTCCATTTGATAATAATCTGCTGAAAAAAAGGAAAACAAAACGAAAATAAAAAAATACAGAGGGGGTACCGCTTCCATATGTACACCATAAGATATATAATTAAAATATAATTGTACTTAACCTTATGCCTAGAATCCTTATTCTTATTTCGATCTAAATCATTTGCATGATTTGCACTCAATGTCTAAATTTTAAGGCTTAAGTTTACCAGGGTTGTAAGAGAAAATTGTAATTTGAGGAAGCTTGTTTGAGTGGTGTTTAATTCAATGAAAACCTGATATGCTTTAATCTTCAAAAGTTGGGCCAATTTTATGACCTAAAAACTTTAAAAAATACTTAAAAGAAACTGACATTTGAGGAATATTTATTAATTGATATTTAAAATACCTAAAATTTCATGAAAATTGGAAATATTTGAAATTTGATGAAGGATCTCCATCCCTTTAATACTCCCCTTGTACAAAACTAAATTAAACTTAATATAGCCGACATTATAGCTCCTCACGCCTAATAGCTGTGTTCCAAAATTCATAGTGATTGGTTAATTAATTTAGGAGTGAATCCTGTACGTATAAACATGAAGACATATAAACATATCTAACTTTATATATAGATATATAAAAAAAAAAGAGAGGAAGAAGAATGCTAGATTAGAGGAAGTGTGTGTTAAACAACAAAAACAGTAAGCCTGTTGATACAGGGTGGAACGATAAAATTGTCGCTCTAGAAAAGGCGACATGATTCCATTTTCGTTTTCCTTTTTTAGTTGTAGACCATCTACTAGTTGGCCAATTGTGTACAAATTCCAAAAGCGATAGGAGCCTTCTATCATGTCTGAAAGTGACACGCTGTTCAATGAGTGAGATCAGAGATGCAACACTGTACAGCTCATGCTCTCTACCAATCCAAGTTATGACAACAGGACCATTGCCAGCACCCTCAAAATGCATCGCTAGATTGCCACGAATAACAGCAGGTATGTGCCCAGGGTGATGAAAACTGTTTCCTACCATGGTAATGATCTTTGGTGTGGTTTCAAGTGAGGGCCACATCATGCCACCTCACATCTTTGAAGTCGGCTTGAAAGTCAACACCAAAGTATACCTGAATGTGCTAAAGTGTATGGTGATCCCTCGATACAAACAGGTGGCCGCTGGCAGACACTGTGTGTGGCAGTAGGACTTGGCGCCAGCTCACAAGTCCAAAGAGACCCAGGCTTGGCTTCAGAAGGAGTGCTACGACCTTGTATGCTTATCTCACTGCCCCCCTCATACCCCGACCTGAACCCACTGGACTACTTCGTTTGGTCATATGTCGAGAACATCACCAACATGACCTCCCACAACACCAATGCCAGCCTGATTGCCACCATTCACTGAGTATTTGCCGAGCTTCCACTGGCGCTTGTGGAAAAGGCATGCTTTCAGTTCCGGACCCGTATTGAGGAGATGACTGAGATTGAACAGATGTCAGCTCTAGTACATCATCAAGTTACCCGAATTCATTTTTTCAATAAAAATCTTAAAATAAAGCTGTAGTGTTGTTTATCTTTGGGGCGACACTTTTATCGTTCCACCCTGTATAATTTGTCTTGTTGACTTACCACACGTGATATTTCCACCTTCTGATAAGTGACCCAGTGGGCAGACACATTCCACCCGTGCCGTGCAGGCAGCTACAGGAAGAATGTTTTGGCTTCTCTAAAAGCAACAAAAAAAAAAAAAAAAAAAAAAAGGAAAGAAATTGTCAAAAATGTTAAATATAAAATAAAATAAAATAATAAAAATGAAAAATAAAACTAAAAACTAAAAAAGCAATTCCAAATCAAATAAAAGGAGATAAAAATAACAAAAGTAAAAAGAAATTAAAAATATAAAATATAAAATGCATAAAATGCATAATACAATCATTTTTTGATAAAAAAAACACAGTTAAAAGGAAATAAAACACAAATATAAATAAAATTATAACAATAAAAATTAAATTAAAATAAAAATAAATTAAAAAGCAATTAAAAATAAAAATCAAAGTAAAATAAAATTAAAAAGCAATTAATATTAAAAATGAAATAAAATAAATTAGAAAACGATTAAAAATAAAATGAAAATAATAAAAACTAAAAAGCAATAAAAAGAACAATTAAGAATTAAGAATAAATTAAATCAAGCAAATTAAAATTAAAAATCTTTTTAATTAAAAAACATAATATATAAATAAAATGAAAAAGCAATTAAAATAGAAATAAAATAAAATTTTTTAAATTTAAGAACCCATTAAAATACAGATTAAAATAAAAATTAAAAAAATAAAAAGCAATTTTTAGGATTCCATAAAGAACTCTTTTACAGATCAAATAACTTTGTTAAATTTTTAGATAAGGAATTTTAATTGATATTACTTCAAGTCAGACTTGGGTTCGCAATTTGTTATTGTTTTAATAATGTTTCAGCTGCTGTGCCTTCAAGGTCATTTTCAAGTGGCCGCAGAAATTGGCAGCATTCTTAAAAACTTTTCAGAATCAATCAAAACTGCACTTTTATTTAATCTATTGAGAGAGACTGAAATGTTTCTTATATCTGTGTTTATTTATTTTCATATTATTTTAAGGATGCTACTAGCATTACTACAGAATTGCATCCAATGAATGCAGACGATGATTTGTTTTGTGGGAGCCTTTTCTAGTCTCACACAAAAACACTTGTTACTCTTATTACTTGTCACATACATACGCGCACACAAACATACGCGCGCACGTCCACACACGCACGTATATTCACGTTCGCGTACATACACTCACATTCACGTGTATACACACACACATGCTAACGTATGCACAGATGGATGACGTCACTTCCCTTTCAAAGGAAATCCACACATGCGCAAAAGACCACCGGAAACAATTATAAAAGCAAGAGACAAGCTGTTTCCAGCCCTTTTCGACTTAGCTCTCAAGCTGAGCGGTCGTCGGACCATTCGCCCCCCCCCCTTTCGGGGTGCCGGCGCGCATCACGTCCCCTGCTACTATGTAGGGGGCACGAGCTAGCAGACAGTATGTACATTTTATATACTTTCTCTCTCCATGGCCTGGATTGACTTTTTCTCATTTTTCTCTCTCTCTATATACTACAACAGACTTTCCTCCTCACCAGTAAACAGCAAGAGACGAACGCGGACATGAACACGTGTTGTACCCTTTTCTTTCACTTGTTTCTTCACAAAATAAATTCTAGTTCGTTTAATTCAAGTAAACGCGTTGTTCGTTCCTTCCTCAAAGCAATTCATTTTTCCTTTCCCAATTCAAATCATTTCTCATATTGACTGGTGGATGTATAATATATCCACTAGTTCACTACAGTTTTAAAAAGGAAGTGTTAGGGTTGTTGTTTTCCTAATATGTCTAGTGATGACAAAGTCGTTAACAATTGGCTGATCTAACCAAATGGACACAAATATAAAAGGCATGATTCAGAAATCTACTTTCTTTTCATTCCCTTTTTACCTTTATTTTACTTCAGTTGAAGTTCTCAGAAATCAAGGGGCCCACAACCTGGGGCTAAAACTTGAACTCTATATGAGATACATAGATATTCGAATGTTCTATTAAAGTTCTTCATCTCTCAAACACTGAGTTAGTAAAGAAATTGAGAATAAATTTCCTCTCCCCAATTAACCATTTTCATATGTTGTAGTTTATCTTTCGTTTTGGTCTCACTGGATTCCAGAAGAATTTATCTAGTCTGGTGAAATATCCAGCTTTGGGCTATTACTTGAGGTAACATCACTTGGAGAAGGTGCACCATTCTTCATAAAAGCTAATATGGGTTAGCTGTAGAAAGGAGATCTTATTTGGGCAGCGAATACAAAATGTCATTTTGAATATTTGGTCAGGGTTTACTTCTAGGGAAAAGTATCCTCATGCAGGTTTTTCTGATAAAGAGACCTTATGTTACATGATAAGGGCTGTAACACTTAGACACTCGAGGATAGTGTCTAGTAGGCATTCAAGTTCTCTTCTTTTTTTAGTTTAACTGTTAAAGTGTGTGTTCAAATGAAAAAAATATATATATAAAAACATAACTGCCATTATACGCAGGTCTTTTCACCACATCTCGCCTCTTTCATGCCAACCACGTCTAGTCTCTTTTGTGCTAACCACGTCTCCTTATACTGTCTCTCCAGGGCTGCTGACTCATTGATATGCAAATTAACGCATATCTAACTACAAAGTGGCAAGATGTTTGCTAAATCCTCAGCTCTTTTCCCCTTTTTGGTTTAATCTTCGAAGCAGCAATATTGTTGGCTAGTGCTTCTATTTTCTCCAGAAAAATTCTATGACATGAGGTCAGTCTCTTTCACTAAAACAGCCTATTTTTGTCAATATGTCTAATGTCAGTTCATTTTTTTTTCATATGTCCACATATTATGAAGATTTATATGTCTGCGTATCTTGCTGTATTACTTTTAAGTGCAAATAAATCCTGTTATATTTTTATAAGTAAGTTTTTTAGTTCTAAGGTTTTTTTTCGTTTTATTTGGATTCATCGGACTACTGTTCTCATCTTGAGTGGCATTTTCATAACGTTTCAATCGATCTAACTTCCGATCTTCTTCAGATGTATTTTGTCAAACTCGGGAATGTTTCTGTCGAACTCGGGAATTGGGAGCGAATTTTGAGCAGAACCCTTTATTTACTTCACGGAGGTAGCGTGCTCTTGTTCCGTCAGCCATAACTGGATAGAGGTCCTAAGTAATTCGCAATTGTATTTTTCTATCACCCGCACTGAGGATTGAACCTTCAACCTTTAGGAGGATATCACTTTTTACAATTGATTTTTCCAAGTACACTAACCACGCAGACCTGAAGAAGGTCGGAGGTTACATCGACCGAAACGTTGTGAAAATCACACTCAAGATGAGAACAGTAGTTAGATGAATCCAAATAAAACGAATAACCAATCATCATCTTGAAAGATTTTTTTTGTTTATCGCTTTTTTTTTTATTTGTTAAGAGCAATTATAAAATGCGATAGATTAAATAACAGAAATGTACTCTGAACAAAATATATAATATACAGTAATAAGTAATGATGAATGATAAGAATGTACATCTAAAAACAAGAACAGATTTAAAGCTCCCAAAATTCATACTAAAATTGTCCACAAGAATTCGTGGCATAACGAATACCGGTAAAATTTCACTTGTAAGTGATCCTCTTTTGGATGTTGAAGATTCAATCCTCAGTACTAAGAATACAATTACAAATATGCATATTTCTATCCGGTTATGGCTAACACAACGAGAGCATGCTATCTCTGTGGATTAAAGAAAAGGTTCCATTCGAAATTCCATACAAATTCTTAAGTCCGACAGACAGATTCCTGAGCTTGACAAGATACACCTGAAGAAAGATGGAGGTTACATCAGCTGAAACGTTGTGAAAATAACACTCAAGATGAGAAAAGCAGTGCAAATAATCCAAATAATCCAAAACCATTAAAGTTAAAAAAAGAATCCGCTACAAAATTTTGATGTGCAGGAATTGAACATGTTCACAGTATTTTTGTATATCCATGTATGATAGCATTAAAAAAAAGCATTAAAAAAAAGCATTAAAAAAAAAAGCATTAATCATTTGAGAAAAGATGATCACATAAAACAACTTAAAAAAAAATTAAAATAGATGATACAAATACTGGAGTTCTTTTTTAGTGCTTCCAACATTAAGTAAATTTCTACTTGATTGAATTAATAAACAAGGCATTGTGTTGCATTTTTAACGTAATTCTCGCTTCCCCAAAATTTGTCCCTCAGTTCTCATCTTCCATGAGCGATGTTTCTGACAAACGAGAAATAACGATAGTAAGTGCTAGAGGCAAACATTTTATGTGGCCTGACGTCATCCAGCTGATAAGTCAGGAATCAGAACTTTGAAGTCACTCACAATGAGTTTAGGAGTGAATCCTGTACGTATTGCAAAATACAGGAGTCGATGAATTGCTATTTTGTGAATGGAGTCTGGATTATGCAGTAGCTTCTGGTGGATTCTATCGATGCCATATTAGTGGAAACTGCTATGACTTTCCTTTCTTCATTAGTCTTCAAAAATCTTTCTTCTTTACACATATTCCCCCCCCCCCTCTCTCTCTCTCCCTCTACCCTACTATAAATAATTCTGCTGATCTTTTCAACAAATTTTCCAACCTCAACAATTTCAATGACAATAAAAATATTGAAGGGTGAAACATTTGTTAACCCTCATTCAATCCCGAACAACGTCGGGTCTCCCTGCTAGTAGGTTTATAAAAGTAGTCGTCGAGGGATGAAAGTTCAAATCTCATAGTATCAATGCTGGTGTGTTTCAAGGATGCATTCTGAATGTAACTCTCTTCCAAATCACATGCTAAAATCATTCATCAACATTTATGCAGATGACACTACCATCTATGGCAACACTTCAAAGGCCAGCAATAACTAAGATTTTTCTGATTCTTTCTCTCTCTTCTAACTTTGAGCATGTGGTGCACTGGGGGAAGTAGATAGTGTTTATTTTTAATGCATTTAACTGACCTTGCTATCTCAAGTCTTCTCCGTCTATTAACCCAAAAACTCTCATCCATTCTTTTAACATTGCCATGCCAATGGAGTCTCCTCCTCTACATCTCCCTGTACTATCCACATTTAATCTTCCTCTAATATTATTAGATTTAGGCCTGTTTCATGGAAAGTGTTTGACTGAGCTTCAGTCTATGGTCCCCCCCCTCGCCAAACTTTCACAAGAAACACTCGTCTAGTTGAAAACACTATCAATAATTTCCCCCATTCTTTATCTGTGCCTAAACGTAGATTCCATGAACAAAGCTTCTTTCTTAGAACTGCATGCCTGTGGAATTGTCTTCCGTTTTCCTGCTTTCCGGCTGACTACAATATAGTTGTATTCAAGTCTAACGTAAATAAGTTCTTGATGAGCCGTTCCATATAAGTTATCAAATTTACCGAATTTTCATTACTAATGATTACTATATTGTCCAATTTCTACTGTACATTCTTTAACCCTTATCCTTGAGTGGCCTCTTGGCCTTGATAATGTGGTGATGCCTGTGTAAAAAAAAAAGGCTCAAACTGCACAACCATGTATCATTCTCATATCGTTTTCCTCCATGCAACACTTGTCCTCAATGCTTGCTGGACATTTTGTCTTATATCAATAGTTTCAGGAGACACAAACTTACCACGCCATATCTGGAAATTCGTGAGCAATCTCGTCCAACCACACTGGCAGCCATGTGACTGATATTCTTTTCCGATTCTTGTAACGTAAATCTGGAGGTAAAAAAAAACAAAAAAAAAAAGACAAAGATTAAAATTTAAATAAACAATGAATAGAAAATCATAGATTAAAAATATACAAAGTGATCAAAAAGTTACCATCAAGTCCTATCACTCAACTTTGCACACATGCTATAAATCCAGCATCTCCATCCGACCTCATGTAGTTTCAGTCTATTTCAGATTTGCATCCAACCAATGTTGTTGTTTTGTGTTTTGTTGGACTACTTCTTTTTCTTTTTCCTTGTGGGTCACAAAAGAAGGCAGACCTCCGAAACACTTTTGACTGAAGTAAAAATATACTTTTGTTTCATTTTATTTCAGTTGCAGTTCTCAGAAATCAAAGACCCCCCCCCCACTTCCTGGGGCTAACATGCGATTTCTGTATAGGATACACAGATATTCGAATATTCCATTAAAGGTCTCCTTTACCACTCAAACATTGAGTAAAAAAGTAGAGAACATAATTTCCTTCTCTCCAATCGACCATTTAATTATGTTATGCTATATCTTTCTTGTAGGCACTTGGTCTTACTGGATTCTATCACAAGAATCCATCTAGCCTGGTAGAGTATCCAGTTTCGTGCTGTTACTTAATGAAACATCACTTGGAGAAGGTGGCCTATTCCTTGTAAAAGCAAGTATGAGTTAACTGTGAATGGGCTCTTGACCCAGGTCACTGGTAACAGGTGTGAACCCTCACACACACGTCTTGATCGTCTTTCACAGGGAATTCTCTGTGAGTTCTCTTGGTGCAGCTGGATTTGGTTGGTCGGTTTCAGTGTCGATTTCACCTTTGAATTGATATGTCTTATCACGCTGGAAGTGAAGAGATTTTCATGCACGCAAAAGAAAGACAAACTCAGATTTCTCTTTTCTTTTTAATTCAACTCAAATTTACAAAATATAATATAAACTTATATACAGATATCCAATGTTAATTTCTTACAAAACACACTATTAAATTTTACTCTCCATGTTTTGCGCTGGCGACGGACAGGGAAGGGGTGTGACAACAACTCTTCGATTAGTGTTAAATTCTCTCAAGATCCAATTTCAACTAACTGATTTTTGGCGTGGGCATTCACTTATCTAGTGAGGTGATAGGTAAGGTAGATTGTTCCCTAGACCAATCGCCAATCAATACGTCATTCCAGGGGAATTCCTGATCCAATGTGTGTGTGTCGGTGATTCTGCAAACACTCGCAGCTTTCAGTTCTCACGACCAGGGAGATTAATCCTTGACCCCTCGTCTGGACCCAGAATCAAAATCATATTCATGATGATCTCAAAACGACATCAAATTGTCGCTTTTCCCCTAACAATAAAAAGTATATATCGGTTTTACAAAAACACAATAAATTCATAACTTAACTCTTCCTTTCAGCAAGGTTATCCGCCACTGCCCAGGCATGCAATAAAGCTTAACAGTTAATACAAGCATAGTTGCCCGGCCTTCTTCAGTGTTTCGGGAGTCTTAATCTCCCCCACCCCCAATGGGGAGCTCTACTACTACTACTACTACTGCTGGTCACGCTACAAGCTATACCGCGGAGATTTCATTTGTGTTGCGAATACTATGTTATTTTGAATACTTAGTCAGAATTTACATGTAAGGTTGTCCTGACACACCTCTGTACATAGATATCTTAGAAATTTGAGAATGACCAATGTTTGATGGCATATGACCAGTGAATTTTGAGCATTTACTAGACACAGGCGTTAATAAATGTATAGACCTTGCTACGTCCGAGTCAGTTGTTCTTAACATCTCTACAGTTCAGAATTTGTTTCTTCATCACATTATCCAGCACAGCCACAGCAGAGATTGAACTCACTACACAACCTTGCAGTGTAATTCAATTTTTGTCGGCAGCTGAATACTTGATGCTTCGCCAGGACTATTTTTTATCATGACGCCATCACTAGATGGGGTGCCTATCATGGTTTAAGAGAGTCCCATCTACCTTTGAGAGAAATATAGACCACGGTGTGGGTTACTTTCTAGCAGCTAAAAAAATGTCTATGGAGCATTGGACTACAAATTTCAAGAACAATACCAAGTAAGCTCTATGGCTTACTTGTAGTTTCATTAAATACTTTGCAAACAAAATCTGATTCTGCATTTTTCTAATTCCTACCCTCTGATGAGAAGGAAAGTATTTCTTTTGAAACTCCGCAGATTAAGGATAATCCATTTAATTTGTGTTTCCTTTTTGAAAATTAAATACGTTTTTAACTCTTTTTAAAGTGTTTTTAACATGTTTTATTAATTCTTTGTTCTTATATATATGTGTGTGTGTGTATGTGTGTGTGTGTGTGTGTGTGTGCACATATAGTTACAAATGTATATCTATATATATGTTGTAATTTAAATTTATAAATTAATAAATATAAATTTTTTTTAAAGGACAACTGTAAATTCCATACCATTTTGTAAATCACACTTAAACCATTGTACATTTATTTAAACCACGTTCTTAACACGTTAAAACGTTTTTTTTTTACACACGAGACGCTTCACTATTTTAAATAATTTAAATGTAATTTAACCTGAAGCATATAAAAGCATCCAGATTTTTAAATGCAACAGTAATCAAAAACTGGCTGAAGACGACTGAAGAAAATCAGTTGAAAGTACTTGCAAAAAAAAAAAAACAGACGGACGAAAACGACTGTGAAACTTTCCTACATAACTTCGACTGAGAAATAAGAATGACCATTCGAAAAATGGAAAAATTTCAAAAAAAGATCATTAAGCAAAAACACTCCATGCTATTTGACAATAGCTGTCTGAATGAAAACATGCTGCCTAAATCTAAATACACGATTATATATATATATATATATATATATATATATATATATATATTACTTCATTTACCCACATAAAATTAATATACAAAAGTAAACTTTAAGTATTTACTTCAACAGTGCTCAATACGTAGGTAAAGCTAGTTAGTAAGTTATAAATATATATGGCATTTAAGCTACACTGAATATTCCGCGTTTTATCCACTCTAGGATTCTTCAGGCTTATATATATATAAAGAGAGAGAGAGAGGCGGGGAGAGAGAAAATAAGAAACAGAAATTTATAGTTATCAGATTACAGACATTACTTACTGTATATTAGAAATTTTAACTTGAACATTAGCATATTTTGTGGTCCGTCTCAAGCGACTATCAGATGAGGTGGAATTACCAGCATCTGGTTGAGGGCATTCCAGGGAGACAAATATGTCAGTACAGTCATCAGCGCAAAGTCCATGCCATGTCTCCGACAAAGCCAATAGACGTTGTTGTATGTGTTCCGTGATGATTTGCTCGTATAAGACACGGCTCCTTTCTGAATTGCAATATTTGACTTGATATTGCATGTCCAGGACGAGGACGATGGAAGGCAAATTTAAAATCGCAAACACTGGAAGGAGAAGAACAATAACAAGTTAAAGTTTTTGCTTTCGTCGTTTTTGTTTAGATTTAAGCTTGCTTTTCATGAGAAATAAGATGGCATAAAAGGGAATAGTTGTTACATGAGATCAAAGGAGAAAGGGGTGGGGGAGAAAGATAAAAATGGAAGAAATGGAGGAAAAAAGAGTGGTGGAGCAATAAGAAAAAAAGGAACATGGAAGAATAAGAAAGGAATCTAAGTAGTTGTGGAAGGAAGGAGACAGGAAGAGAGGGAGAGGGGGGAGGACAGGAAGAGAGGGAGAGGGGGGAGGACAGGAAGAGAGGGAGAGGGATGAAAATGGCAGAAGTTTGTTTTGTTTTACAGCATATCAACTTTTTTTTTTAATTATTTAATTTTTCTTTTTTTTTTTTGTTTTTGTTTTTTTACTCACGTTCACCCCAAACAAGGTATACCACCATTTGGACGTAAGAGGCTACTATTTGGGACCATGTCTTGGAAAGATTAACAAGATGTTGGTTTACGTTATATTTAAACTTCTGCATATCAGTTCAGTTAGGGATGCAGGAAGCAGGAAGGGAATTCCAAAGTCTAGCTGTTTGAGGGAAGAAATTATTAAAGTAGAAAGCTTTCTGGCATTTAAAGACCTCAACACTAAAGGGGTGTGATTTTGTTGCTAAGCGGGTTTGTCGGGGATATATATGTCAAGGGGGCACAAGTGCAATGAGTTCATCAGAGCACATTCCATTAAAATATTTGTAAAACGGGGACAGATGCAACATTGCAGCAATGGGATAAGGGCTGGGGCTTAGTTGACAAAGTGGGATATATTAGATTTAAGACTTTTTTGGACCCTATCCAAGAGGTAAAGACTAGTGGTAGATGCACCAGCCCAGATGTGGTAGCGATGCTACATGCATGGGCGAATAGTGGCTTTGTAGACGCACAGGATACTCTCAGGTGTGAGTAGTCTTCTAGAATGATATCTTCTTTGCAGCAGCCTTCGCAATATCCTCAATGTATTTGTTCCAGTTCATATTTCCTGTGAATGTTAAGCTAAGGAGTTTGAAAGAAGAATTCTCAGGTAGGGACTTATTAGTCATGTATATGGGTGGTTGGAGAGGATTTTTATAATTGTTAAAGGAAAGCAGCTTAGTCTTACTAGCATTAAATGTTGCCATCCGTTTATGGCTCCATTCCGCTATGGTCTGGAGGTCATTGCTAAATCTTATAATTTTGTAAAAAGATTTTAGGTTTCAAGTTCTTTATATCTTCAAATGTTTATTCATGTTTGTTTGTTTTGTAGAGTAACATTACTGTTTTTGTTTTTGACTTTGCAAAATATGATTGTTTTTAGCAAAGGAAAAGGAAAAAAGAATAACATCGAACTTTGTTGCATTTAGCACCAGAAAAAAAAAACGGGGGAGGAAATAAATTAGAGTTATGGGAAAGGAAAAGAAGTAAAAGAAATAGATGGTTAGTAGAAAGAAACTGGAAGAAGAAGAAGAAGAAGAAGAACGTTTCAAGGAAATCGAAAGGTGCTTACTTTTTGGTTGTAAAATGCATTCAGATTGAGATATGCTTCCAATATCCCTCGTTGTATAACCGAAAGGACACTGAACACACAAAAGAGAAAGTCTCATATCACGGAAAAAACCCTGTGGACATTTTCTGCATTGGTAAGTATAATAGTCCATCTCTTCTCCATCTCCACAAGATGCTGGAAATAAAAGAAAAAAAATGGAAAATGGATTTTAGTAATTCCATAAGATGTGGTTCTCATCATCATCATCATCATCAACATCATTGCTGTTATCATCCTCATCTTCCTCATCATCATATTCAGTTTAATATCTGTTTCATATGTTAGCATGTATTGATATTTTTTAGAAATTGAATTCTAAACTGAGCTATTTCTTTTGTTTCTGAATTTATGGAATGAAGTTTGATAATTCGTATTGCTTGGTTTAGTCACACTACTGTTCTCATTTTTAGTGTTATTTTCACAAACGTTTCAGTAAATGTAACCTCCGACCTTCTTTAAGTGTATCTTGTTGGACTCAGAAATTTAAATTTTATATAATTGTTGTTCGACATGCTTATATAAACATTGTACCTATTTTTAGATGTACTGTAGTGAAAATAAAAACGCTCCCATAAAGCTAAACTAATAATATATCTATCACATGAATCCTTGTCCTCAAGTTGTTTTTGGCCTTGATAGATATTAACTCATTAGGAAAAACAAACAAAACCAAGTGAAGCATGCATGGTCCCTTGTGAGTTCACAGTGAACGAGGCATAAAAAAAATGACTAAGTTCAGCATCTGCTCCCCCCGCCACATTTAGCCCCAAAAGTCCCCAAGGAACATCAAATCCTGGTGAAAATGAACAAACGGTGCAGTTTTAGCTCTTACCATATGTAAATTTGAGTTCTGCATGCTACAAAAAAAAAGAAATTACTAAATCCATCATTTGCCCTCCTCCTTTTAGCCCCAAAAGTCTCCAAGGCTTTAACATATTTAAATTGTGTGTGTATGTCTATTTAGCAGTTTTGTATGGTGCTGAACTTTTTCAGCACCATACAAAACTGCTAAATAGACATACACAGAAAATTTTGAACAAATATGGTAAAATAGTCCCAAAAATGGAGTGTTTTTATTAGCCCCTAAAAGAGCCCCTAGGGCACAACCAAGAGTTATTGCAAAGTATAGACAAACAAAATTATATAGAAATCAATTAGTTACAACTTTTCAAACAAGACAAACAAAATGATATAGTATTAGTTACAACTTTTCAGGAAGTTTTATAAAAATGCAAGGCATCAATTTTTTTTTTAATAAGCACAAGTGTCAATTTTAGCCATTTTACCTCGAAAGGGCACCCCTGGGGGGGGGGGTACAACCGGAGTTTTCTGAGAAAATCCATTCTGTTACTCTTTTACTCATATCATGTTTAATGTTTGTGCAAAATTTCCAAAAATTCCAAGGCGTAGTTATTGAGAAAAGTGCGGACAGACAAATGGGAGACCAAAAAACACAAATAAGTATGCAGAAAGAAAGAAAATAACATAAAACAAAGGCCAACTTCTATGCAAGAATCAGAATGATGTATTAAGTCCCTCTTTATTTGCCTCCCCACGAGGGCACAGTTAGACACAAGGTTGGTTTTTAATGTGGCGAGAATTCAGCTCTTCAAAAGGAGCAGTCTGAATTGGAACAAAAAATTAAAATTGTCACATTCCAAAAAGATTTCCTTTTTGTTGTTAGAGAACAAAAAAAATGAAGTTTATTAAGACAATAGATACTATACTTTCATCTTAGCTAAATGTCCTATAGTTTTATTGAAATCGCTCTAGACTTGGCATAAAGCCATTTGATGCAAGGAGCTAAAAAAATACTATTTCAAAGTCAAAAACCAGTCAATGAGAAGTGTGAGATGTATAGATTCTGACCTAAAGCAGCAATTCTTTCTAAATGAAACTATAGTTAGGTCATCTAATCAAAACCCTTGTTGCTATGGTGATTGACCAGACAGTGAGCTGACAATTGTTTAAAAATTTATGTGTTTAAATTTTTTTTTTTTTTGCCATTGGCACGCTCATTACTTATTTACAAAACCTCACTTCGATTACATTGAAAGCAAATGATAATTGCATTCTCTAACTCTGTGAAGGTGCATTAAAACATCTATTTATCTTCACAGTCAGTTAAGGGCCTTAAATATATACACCAAGGTTCTCAGAAACATTGCTCATGGAATGTGAGGACTAAAGAACTGGCCTTATTGTGGAGAATATCCAACTACCCCTTCAGAAAGAGTACTTGCAATTGATATCAGTGCTCAGATTTACAAAACGTGTTTCGGCTGCAGTTTTATGGGAAGTTTGTTTGTTTGTTTTGTTCCACTGTTTTCTGTACCTGAGTTACTGTGCCACAAAAATTTCTGCCTGTTATTCATTTGCATATGTATCTTGTGTAGTTTCTGTCGTTTAGCCAAACACATATATACACACACACGCACACAGAATTATGACTTTCTTTTAAACAATAGTGATGATGTTTTTTCACTGATGTGCCCTTGGAGAAATAAAAAAATTAAAAAAATAAAAAGTATAAAAATTTTTTTGTAAAAATTAAGAATTTCACAAGACAAAGCAGGAATAATTCAACTCACGTAGACATTGTGACTCTGTATCTGCTCCTAATTCAAACGTTGTCATTGAAAACGTACAGGGCAGACATTCTCGTTGCATCGCGTGAGGTTGGTAATATCCGATGGCGCATGGTTCACATTTTGAATCAAACAGGTAGTTACCAGCTTTACAGGAAACTATGCAAAAAAAAAAGAAATTTTCACAAAATATCAAAATTATTCATAATCTTCTTTTTGAGACAAATATTAAATATTTTGTATATGGGATTATAATTTATAAATTAAATTTAAAAGATGAGGAATAAAAGTTACATAGAACTTTATTAAAGAATCAAATCAATAACAAAGAAAATGAAAGGAAAGTGAAAAAGAACCTCTTTAAGCCATGATATTTCAAAGCTAAGTGCTTCTCATCAGAAGAGGAGAAAAACCGGCGTTATAACAATATAAGAGTATACAACTAAAACCAGCTTCAGAACATTTAGATTAGAAATGAAAAAAGATTCAATTTATCTTTAACAAAATTATTAAATTTAATTTATTTATAACAAAATTATTAGATTTAATTTATTTATAACAAAATTATTAGATTTAATTCATTTATAACTGTTGTGTCATGGAACAACAGTGAAAATAAGAACAATCAAGTCGAGGTTCAGTTAAGGAACAAGTGTATTAACAATAATGTACAAAGATAGGAAAGTATGTATATCTGCTGGGCACTTGGTTAGCAGTTGAAATTACTAGCATTATTTATAGTGCTAATCGGTGTAAATTCCTCTGTTCAAGGAAGGCCGGTATAACAATAACAAACTTATTAAATTTAATTTATTTACAACAAAATTATTAGGTTTTATTTATCTATAACAAAAAGGCTTCATAAAAAAAGTACCTACTCAGCATTTATAAAGTTTTTGAGATGAAAAATGGTAATTTGGATTATTTTTGCTTATTCGGACAACTATACGTTTGTCTTGGTTGCTATAATCACAAGGATTTAACTGATGTAAACCCCAACCTTTTTCAGGTGTATCTTTTCGAAATTGGGAACCTTCTAATCATATTTGGGGGCTCATACTGAATTTCAAACTGAATCCTTTACTTAATTTACAGGGGTAGATTGTTCTCATCTCGTCAGCCATGACTAAGTAGTAGTGTTAATTTATGATATGTCCAACGAAAGGAGTATATTTGTTTGAACTAACAGAGTGGTCTTGGCTATAGTATGCGAGTAAGTTGCGTTACTGAACGGATATTTGTGGTTGAATTAGAGCACATACATCAAATCTATTCACGAGGGCGCTGGGAAAATGGTGGGATCATTCTATCACTCCAGTAGATATCTCATTGCTGATGCAATTCTCTACCTGTATAAGAGCCAAGTACGTCCTAGGATGGAGTACTGTTGCCACATCTGCTTGAAGCACCATTTGCTCTTCCCTGCAACCTCTTTCCCAAGCTTGTTACAAGCTTGTCTCTGCTCTATTACTATTTTCATGGAAAGTGTTCGACTGAGCTCCAATCTATGGTCCCCCCCTCGCCAATATTTCATAAAAACACTCGTCTAGCTAAAATTACTATCAATAAATTCACCCATTCTCCATCAGTGCCTAAACCTAAACATGGATTCGATGAACAAAGATTCTTCCTCTCTGTGGAACTGTTCTGCTGGTCTGCTTTCCAGCTGACTATAATATCGTCGTCTTCAAGTTTAATGTAAACAAGTTCTCATTGAACAGTCTTCATAAATAATTTAATTAAACCAAATTAGCACTACAAATGATTATTACGCATCAATCCCAATATAACGTTTCTGAAAGAAACAAATAAAAATCCGGGTCAGCATCTTTTCTTTTTTGACAAAAGTTTTTATTACTATTACTTTCAGCACTACTTAAAGTCTTTCGCTGCCACATGCCTATTTTAGTCTGGCTTGCGTTTCTCCTTCTTCCAACCACATGCCGGCTACAGCCAGCCCATTCTCGTCCTTAACTTTATATGTCCATTTTCTTTGATATCGACTTTTTTTCTGCCCTGAGCATATGGTGCATTTTTTCTCCTTTTTTTTCTTTTTCTTCTCACGCACACTTCCTAATTTACATATGTGTCTTTTTCGGTTACTGCTGCTGCTAATCTCTTCATAAGCCAGCCATCTTTTGTTGCTGCTGATACTTTCCCACGTGCTCATATGCACTGTGTTACACCAAAGACTACAATACACATATTAACCCTCATCCTTGAGTGGCCTCCGGACCTTGATATGTAGTAACCACTTTGTGAAAAAAAAAAAAAGCTAGTATATCCTTAAGTGTGAGGCTTTCAATATCTCTTTTGACGTCGCTCGATAGTCGGTATTTATAGCTGAAACAGTTAATCATATTCTTGTGGGAGAGGAACCCGGATGTATTCATATGCATTACATCAATTTAATAATATTCTTAGTTATTGCCATCACGTGAACACGTGCCAGATAAAATCTCTGATTAACAATCAGTTCCATGTGACAGTTTTCTGGGGGTTGAATGTTTAATCTTTAATACAGGCAACAATAATTAAGAATAACATAAAATTAACATGACATAAAATTGTCATGACTGACAGAATAAGAACAATCAACTCCTGTTGATTAAATAAAAGGTTAGTTCGGCATAAATATTTCTAAGTTTGACTATTAGGTCTGCGCGTTTGAAAAGATGCACTTGAACAAGTTTGGGATTTCATCGCCTGAAATTTCGTGAATAAATGGGAATAGTAGTTAAATAATTCAAAGTTCTTTTTTGTTGTTATTGAGATAGTAAAATATTTTGATGACATCTCAAAAATAAAGAATGGAAACATTCAAGAGGTAACACCAGAAGACACAAATGTGAAGACGACCTCAGCGTGATTCAGAGGAAGTTCATATCAGATTGTGAAGTTAGCTCTTTGGTTTTTCATTGCTTCTTTACCCGACCTAAATTTGTAAGACATCTAATGGAGAAGTCGTTACTGAAATACAGAATAAACTTTACTTTTTATGGATGTGACACAATGATAAAGAGGTCATTTAAGGGAGCTCTTAAGCTCCCCACATTTAAAAGATTTCTACCTGTATTGCCTTGTCCTCAGAGGCAGACATGTAAAATCAAGTTGGTGCTGTTTTTGTCTCGAAATGTCAGCACACATCAGCGGTCCAAGTTGTTGATACAATCGAGGTTGATGTGGGGGAGGGAGGTCAAATCTACTTGATCGACAACAGATTGTAAAATAATAACATTTCAATCTCTTGTTTTTAATATGTATCTATCCCTCTCTCTCTATTTCTCTCCTTTTTAGCTCTCTTCCTCACTCTTTTTCATCTCTCTCTCTCTATCTTTCTCATGTTTCGCCACGAGAGAAGATTTGTAATTGAATTAGCATCATGAGACCTTTGAAGGCGGATCAACTGTCAGTCTCAAGCAGTTGAAATTGGAACCTTGGTAACGGTTTGTATGCCTTAACTTTCAAATTCTAAAAATACTTCTTCAAAGATTAAAATAAAATAATTCTATTTTTATAAAAAAAAAAATGTGTTGCTTGTTCATTTACTATGTCGTCCACTTTGAGCAGAACCATCCCACCAATAATGATGCTGAGAACTCTATGCACTTTGTAACCGGCGTAATATCAACCCCTTGATTTAAAGGGGATGTGCCTATAGTTTTTGTCGTGTTTGTTCTTCCAGAGAGCTGATTGTAGTGCCCAGAATGTAACAGCCCTTCCAGAATCGTTCCCATGACATGGGCACACCAAGTTAGACTCCTGGCAAACGATCTTGACATATGGAAACGAATGCAGAAAATAAAAGGAGGGTTTTGGTTTTATAAAGCTATTTGTTTGTTTTTTTGTTAACTGTAAAGTGTGTATTTAACAGCAATGAATTTCCTGTATATTTTCATCCTGATGAAAAAACTCCCAATAACTTGAATCTCTGGCTTAATGATGATTCAATCAACAAACTATGAGTGAATTTGAAACATGAAAACCGTTCTCATAAACTGAGTTATGTTTTATGGCAAAGTATCACTAAGTTGAACTTACCCTGAGAACAGTCAGTCAAACTTGACGATCCAATTGTTAATGTTGTTCTATCCTCTGGACATGTCATACAGGTAATATTCCGGTTATAGAATGGGTTGTAGGTGGCCTGGGCACAAAGCTGGCAAGTCTCTAAATAAACATTCAAGTAATAACCAGGTGCACATAACACTGGAAAATAGAAGATCAAATTTAAATGACATTTTTTTGTTGTTATTAAACGTTTTGTTTAAAATTGTGTTGTGCTGATCACCCTACACATAACAATCAACTCTTCTACTTACTATAAAGTCTGGGAGAATATATCTCTCAGCGTTATGTACAGATAATGTACACTTGGCAGTCACACTGACGTATAACCAAATTCTTTATTTATATTTGTTTTTCTGTTCAATATATTTTGTTTCCACTAATTACCAAGTTGTGTCTTTCTTCTGAACCTTTACCAATCTATAGCAAATTGAAACAAATATGCTTTTCTCATTGTGTTATCTGACAAAAGGTAGGTATTTGTATATTGAAGATTGTTTACTTCAACTAGTGTGAAATAATTGCTATTTTCTTTTTTTTTTTTAATACATTGAATGCCTTTGGAAACAGTTCAATGGCAATCTTAGTGTGGCATCGTCAGAAGGTAAAATTTTGATAAAGCATAGAAACGGAAAAACAGAAAGTGATAACAGTATGAATCGCGTCAGGAATGACGTTATCAAAAAAGTTAGAAAATGACTGGAAGCGTATCGAACTAAATGTAGAATATTTTATCTAGAAAATTCATTAATAAACCAATAAAAATGTTTATCAAATTGTTGAGGTTGCTTCTACTTAATGGGTGGAGTTGCAGTCACATACCAAGGGTCAAGCATCAGTTAAATTAAGCTCGTGATCATCCAAGTAAAAGGTGAAATTTGTGTGCACTTTATCTTTTCTCCTTCTTAGTTTAATTCCTGAAGCGATAATATTGTTAGGCACTCCCCTTATTTTTCCTCAGATCAGTTCTGAGCGACATCCATGTATCTATCTATAATGTTTCCAAACTTATGAAGAACCTAGAATCCTGTAAGGCAACTGGCTCTGACAACATTCCAATCATAATGCTTTAGAAGCTGCAACTGGAACTAGCTCCTATTTTGACAAAGTTGTTTAATCATTGTTTAAAGAATAAATACTTTCTACCGATTTGGAAAACTTTTTCAGTCAATCCAATATTCCAAAAATACTAAAGCTCAGTCTTCAGCAGCCCAGTACAGACCAATCAGTCTCTTTCTTGTGCACAATAAGTTGTTTGAATTTGTAATAAGAAGTTGTCGACCACATCAGCAAAAACAGTGAGAAGCAACATAGATCCTGACATAAACTGTTGATGTACTGACTGTAATATAACACAAGATTAGTGAATCTATTGACTAAGGTTTTATCTCTAAAGCAATAACTCTTGATATATCAAAAGTTTGAAAGTTTGGAACAAACTAGCTAACTATGAAACATCCACAAATTTCTTTTCAACCATTAAATCCTTGCAATTCTGAGATGAGATGTAAATATTTGTATTGTTTTGGTTAGTCAGACAATTATTCTAATATTGGGTGTTATTGGCACAATGTTTTGATCGTTGTAACCTACAACCTTTCTCAGGTGTCACATTCATATGGCTTTTCTCTACTAAGGAAAAGAGAGATTAGCTCTGTGTTGAAAGAATTCAGAACGTGGGTGTGTCCGTAGATCATAAAGTTCAATCTTCAGGGGTCACTAAGATATTTTTTAAGGCTTTCCTAGGGCTCAATTTCACAGAATTGTTAATTGCTAATTGTTAATATTTGTGAAAAAAAAAAAGAAAAAGTTTTATGAAACAGCTGACATTTTTTTTTTAAAAAAGACATGGTGCAAGGGAGACAACTCCAAGGAAAATTTTTTTGTGAAATTACCTCCCTTGGGCTGGGTATATTTTCTTTGCTATTTTTTCCATTTTTCTCCTGTGAATTTGTAATTAGTGGAATCCAATCGCGGTTAAACTCTATACCAAAAATAAATAAATAATACCTTAGTAACCTCTGAAGATTGAACTTTCTTTATGATTTACAGACACACCCTCAAACCCACGGCCCGAATTCTTGCAATGCACAGCTAACCCCTCTTTTCCTTAGAGAAAAGGAAACATGAGGAAGGTAATAGGTTTCAACAACCGAAACGTTGTGCTAATCCCAAAACAATACAAATATTAAATCCTTTATCGCTGAAAGGTTTTAAAAAATAGTTTTGATGGGCAGAAATCTGGAGCACATAGTATCAATGCCGGCGTGACTCAAGAATCTATTCTGGCTTCTTCCTGTTTTTATAAATGATCTCTCAAATCAAATTCTAAATTCATTCGTCGATATTTATGCAGATGACACAACCATCTATGGCAACACTTTGAAGAGCAGCAATGATCAAGATTTTTAAGTTTTTCTCTTTTCTGCC
The DNA here is from genome assembly GCF_053919585.1 of Euprymna scolopes. NCBI lineage: Eukaryota > Metazoa > Mollusca > Cephalopoda > Sepiida > Sepiolidae > Euprymna > Euprymna scolopes. The sequence goes on from NC_136497.1 coordinate 20,852,904, forward strand.
CTGGAACACAGTGTAATAAGAAAAGAGGTTACTTTTAATATATTTAAAATCAAGCTTATCTTCTTTCATTACCAATGCTTCAATTTCCACCTTGCCCCAAATGAAATGAATGGCTCTCTTCTTGAAGAAGCCCTTTTCTTTGATAAGCTTTTAAGATTGATTTTAACGCTAGATCTTAAATGTAAGACTTACATCAAATGTTTTGCTAAGGTTGTTGGAAAAATGGTTAGATTATTTCACTCTAGAAGGTATATCATTCCTGACACAATACTCCACTTGTATCAGTATCAAACATATCCTAAGATGAAATACTGTTGCCACATCTGGGGAGGTGCCGTTCAGAGCACCCTTTCCTAATACAGAATACAAAACCGACTTTGAAAATCTAGTACTAGATATCCTCTTCTTTTCTCTACAGACTCTTTCTCACAGAAGAGACATTGCTAGCCTTTCTCTGCTCAATCGTTATTTTCATGGTAAGTGTTCAACTGAGCTTTAATCCATGATCCCCTAGTAAAACCTTATCTGGCTACAACCATTGTAAATAACTTTCCTTTCTCCCTCTGTGTACATAAAAACGGAATTTCCATGAGCAAAGTTTCTTTCCAAGAAATCAGAAGAAAGAGTAAGATGAACGAACAAAGACAGAAAAGAGGTATGTTCAATTGGTTTCACACATTAACTTCTAATCTACCACGGCTTTACTGTATATGGTAATCAAGTGGCTAATGACACGGACTGACAACCTGGGTATTCCAAGTTCGAATCCAGGTCAGTTCTACAAAAAATCACTTTCACTTAGAGATGTTGGCTACCTTCATATGGTTCCTCCCATAAGTACCTAATGTCTTTCTAGAAAGAATTCCGACGAGAAAAATGTCGGGGAAACCAATGGCAACAGTAGAATCTTTGGAATCATACAATATGATGATGACTGTACATGCATTGTATTAACATTTTTTTTAATTTTCTAAAAAATGATCATTTGCATAATTAGTAAGTAAATGCTTACCTATATTACATTATTAATAATTACATATTAATAATTAATAAGTAAATGCTTACCTATATTACATAATTAATAATTACATATTAATAATTACATATTAATAATTAATAAGTAAATGCTTACCTATATTATATAATTAATAATTGCATATTAATAATTACATATTAATAATTAATAAGTAAATGCTTACCTATATTACATAATTAATAATTACATATTAATAATTACATATTAATAATTAATAAGTAAATGCTTACCTATATTATATAATTAATAATTGCATATTAATAATTACATATTAATAATTAATAAGTAAATGCTTACCTATATTACATAATTAATAATTACATATTAATAATTACATATTAATAATTAATAAGTAAATGCTTACCTATATTACAGTCTGCCATTGATGTAGCTCCTCGTCCGTCCGTTGTTGAATTGGACAGTGGGCATTTTAAGCAAGGACTATTACCTGATACATCTTTGTAGTAACCTTCTGGACATGCCTCGCATTCAATTTCATCTCTCAGCTCAAAACCAGGCATGCATGACACTGAAAAAAATAGCAATAAATTAAAATTTCAAAAGTAAATTTTACAACATATTTTCATTCAAAAATCTTATTTTTACATAAAATTTTTATTTTGATAAATGTTGGACAATCGTGAAAAAAATCGTTCTACTTACATAATGTTAGGTATATGTTTGTATAGTTCTGTGTTAAGGATTCACTCCTAAACTAATTAACTAATAATTATCATTTTGGGACGCAGCTTCTAGGCATAAAGAGTTGTACTCCAGACTATATTTTATTTAATTTTTTTATGCAAAGGAGACTAAGAAGGAAGGGGGAGCTTTTCTTAAAAATTCAAATACCCCTGTTTTTTGAGAAATTTTAACAATAGGTACTAGACATTAATTAATAAATATCACCAAATTTCAATTCCTTTGTAGCTCTTTAAAATGTTTTTAAGGGGCATGATATGAATACAAAATTCAAATATTTCAGATTTGCATTAAATTAGATCAATAGTCATTAGACACCAATAAAGCAAGATTCTATGAATTTCAATTTCTTCTTAAACCCCCCTCCCTAAGCTTTAGCCTTAAATTTTAGACATTTTCTAGAATCAAAATCATTTAATCGATTTAATTAGAATAAGGATTCTAGATATAAGGTTCAGACTCATTAATATATTTATTTTAATATTAATTTCATCTGTCCTTGGACGAGTATTCTTCTAATTAAGTATAATAAAAAACAGGATTTAAATTCTATATTCCAATTCAACATAAATGGTAGTTCCAATTTACCAAATTTCCATAACTAACGATTACTACAATATTATCCCATTGACTACTGTACACACTATAATCCTTATCCTCGAGTGGCCTCCTGACCTTGATAAGTGGTGACTCTTATGTAAAAAAAAAAAAAAACGTTTCAATTAATGTAACCTTCAACCTTCTTCAAGTGTATCTTTTCAAACTCGGCCATCAAATCTTTCTGTTGAACTCTGAAAGACTTTCTATTGAACTCAAGAATCTGCATGTAATCTCGAAAAGAACCCTTTATTTAATCCACAGGGATAGCATGTTTTCGTTCCATCAGCTATGTCTGATAGAAGTCTTAAGTAATTCTCAAGTGTATTTTTAGTATCGCCTGCACTGAGGATTGAACTTACGACCTTCAGAAAGGTGTAACTTACAATTGAAGAAGGTATTTGGTAAAATAATGATCATAATAATAGGGATAATGTATAAGTAAAGAGAAAAGAGTTGTGTTTGAAGGCTATATCAATGTGGTTTGTGGGAAACACCATGGGCACAAATAAGCATATAAAAGAATAATGACAATATTAGAAGGAATTTTCAATAATTTTCAATTGTATTATGTTCATTTGCCAACATAATGTGTCGTATAAGATGGAAGATGTTGATGCCCCTAATTTTCAAGAATAGTATCTCTTCTTCGGGGAGGGGGGGGCGATTAAAAAGAAACGTGTACAACTGTTTGGAGAGGCTTTTCTTTGTTTTATTTCTTTATTTATTTGTTTATTTCTGGAAGTCAATGTTGCAAACTGGCTGTCAAATCAATTTTCAGGATACAAGTTGTGATGAATATTAGGTATGACTGGAAAATTATTGTAGCTTTTTTATGCATTTAAATGATTACTTTTTGCATATTACGCTTAAAGTGTGTATTTGGAATGTTAATGGAGTCGTGTAATATCCGGTTTGGTTAAAGTGAATGGTCTAAGTAAAGGGACTTATTTTTAATTATGCAAGAAGAATGTCTTCAAAGATATGTCACGGTTTATTAATTTGGGAACAACTCAATGGATCACAGGTATGAATTATTTTGATAAAAAAACGAATGTGACTTACACACAGAACATTTTGTCCGATTCTCGTCGGAAGTATAGTTTCCTTCACATTTGTCACACGCCTGGATACTTGGTTCTACTTTGTACCATCCAGGAAGACAAGGGATGCAACTGCCATTCTGGCTATGTTCCTTTCCGGCAGGACAGCTTACTGATTCCAGAAGATAAAGATAAAATGTTATTGAATTATTAGATGTCAGGAAAATGTATAGCATTGCTAAAGAAAAGAATTATTTTTAAATATTAAAAATGTATAGCATTGCTTAAGAAAAAAGTTTTTTAAACATTAAAAATGTACAGCAATTATTAAGAAAAGAAAGAAATTTTTTAAACATTAAAAATGTGCAGCATTGCTTCAGAAAATTATTTTTTTAAACCTAAAAAATATATAGCATTGCTTAAGAAAAAATAAAGTTTTTTTAAACATTAAAAATGTATAGCATGGCTAAAGAAAAGAAAAAGGTTTTTTAACATTAAAAATATATAGCATTGCTTAAGAAAAGAAAAATATTTTAAACATAAAATTGTCATGAATTACAAATACGATTAATTAAGCAAAAGAATTGAATGTTCAATTTAAATGTTAAATTAATGTGTACTTTTGCAGATGACGTGTAAATGGCGTCATGAGACAAAGTACATAGCAGAGTTCCTTGTTCTTGGAAGTTGAGCATCAAATTGATAAGACATGTTTTTTTTTAAATATTCCACCACCATACAGGGTTCAATTTATCTGTATGTATTTCCTGTAAACTACTGTAAGAAGTATCAAATCCAAAGTGAATAATCGAGTTATTTGTTGCTATTTGAATTGATTCGATTATTGCAGCTACAGAAAATGAAAAAGGCGGAGGGAAAATACTCTCACCACTCCAAGAGATGTCAGTTTCTACTGAGGAACGATTTATGTGTCAATGAGACAAACAGCTGTTTCTGTCTGCCAGTTGTATACAATGGGATCGAAAAATTAAAGCTACATTCAATATAACATTACAAATCGTTTATTATCTCAGTCGTCTCACATTATTAAAAAGAATTAAATGGCAAAGTCAGGAGGAAATTCAATAAGAGAAATATTTGGAATCAAGTCTTCCCTTGCTGTTATTTCAGATCATTTGAAACCATAGTAGCAAGTTTTAGTCTCCCCTCCATCAAGGCGATTACTAAATTCGAAGGCTATCGAAAAATAAACAAAAAGAAAATATAAGCGGTATGGAGGTAGGTCCAACTGATTGATCATGAATGTATTCATATATGTATAACTAGTGTATTTTGCCGTCTGAAGAGTAGCTATTTTGGAATATCTTTAAATGATATAATATTTGAAATTGTCCAAATGATTATGAAACAATTTTTTTTTTTACATAGGCATCACCACTTATTAAGGCCAAGAAGCCACTCGAGCATAAAGGTTAAAGAGTGCACAGTAGAATTGTAACGCCTATGAAAATACACGATATGATGGTCGCATATTATATTTTGTTGTCTTAATTTTTACAAAAATATTATTTTGCATGTTCGATTATGGAAACTGATAATTATGAAGCTTATATAATGGAGTCAATTAATTTAGACTTTGATTTTATTGGTACATGAACATTACCGAGATTTTAATATATTAACATTTTCGTTAAAAAAATATTAATAAGGTATTACCTCATTTGTACGATTTCTAATTTAATATTACAATCAACCAAAAATAAAAGTATTTTGTAGTTTTATCTTAAACTAGCTTTGCAGACACATTATTGCTTTGCAAAGTTAATTATTTGAGATATTTCAAATCAAAATTTTAAATAATAAACATTTCATTCATAAGTTTGTTGCAAACACAAGACAAAAACTTTTCTATTTATTCCTGTAAACAGATATTAATATTTTGCTAATTTTGATACAAATTTATTGTTCAATAAAAACATAAGATGAAAAGCATAATGTAATCAATTCATTTGAGTGATTGTGTGTGTAGGAGGAGGCATATTCTTTATCTTATAATGTTTTCATTGAATTTAAAATCAATAAAAAAGAAAATGTAGCATGGCTAAGCAAGGGGGGGGGGCGAGAAAACAATCATTCACCCTCTCCCTTTTGCTGTACTCTTTTTATGACTTGTATATTTTTCTTTCTTGTTAGTTTGATAAAAATTACAGCCCTAAAAATTAATCCATAAATATTTTAAGAAAGGTTTAAGAATTTATCTTTTTTTTTAATATTAAATCCCTTTAATTAATTGCTGTTAATATTGACAAAAGTATTGCACACACACACACACACACTCGCGCGCGCGCGCGCGTGAAAAAATAGAACAATAAAATTACAAATGAATAACACCAACTATTAATTTATTATGAACTGTTTAAAAGTCATCAAAATGAAGCATTTAAATAAATGTCTTTGAGCTTTTGCCTCTGCAATATATACAGTACTACTATGTTATGATTTAAATAACAGTAATACCTTTTGATAGTAACATGTAAGTGATAAACAGAAAAAAAACTTTAGCATTTATTGATTTATATTATTAATCACAACAGAACTAGTGTAAGGATACACTTGGTTTGGAGCACAACTCTACAAACATTTGTATTTCTTTAAAGATTCTTCTCATAAGATTATGTGTACGAGAAAAAAAATGTTTTTTTAACATTAATAAATAAATATAAGTCTTGTCTACTATCTGTTCATTTTATTTGGATTAAAAAATTTGTTAAAATGGCTTCTTTTTTTGGCATTGGAACTTAATTTAAAGCAAGAATGCAAACTACAAGAAATGTAATATCAGCAAAAGAAAGAAATGCAAAGCTTTCTGTATCTTTATGTTGCCTGTATGAAAGTTGACTTTCCGATAGAAAGAAGGAAAGGTACGGAATCATATAGCAAATTGTTTTGCAGACTAAGAGAGGCTGAGGGAGATAGCAAAGTATATGCTGTTGTATTATCATTTGGTGACTTTGACAACACAAAAATATCTGTGAGAGGGGAAAAATGTAAAAAGTAATACTTTATATACAGTTATATATGTTATATATTATTTTCATGGCAAGTGCTCGTCTGAGCTTCAATCTATAGTCTAACCTCTTTGTCACACTTTCACAAAAAATACTCGTCTAACTACAACTACTATCAACAATTTTCCCAACTCTCTATTTGTGCCTAAATCTAAATGCAAGTTCCATGAACAAAGCTTCTTTCCTAGAACTGCCGCCAGTGTGCCTGCTTTCCATCTGACTCCAATATAGTTGTCTTTAAGTGCAATGTAAACAAGATCTTGTTGAGCCCCCCCCCCTCCACAATAATCCATTTCTACCCCATTTCCACCAATAACTATTAATTTGCTGTTGTCTCAGTCACTACCGTACACTCATTAACTCTTATCCTTGAGTGCCTTTCGGGCCTTGATAAGTGGTGACTCACATGTAAAAAAAACAAAAAAACTAGCGTTGAATTGTTAATTTAAATAATAGTAAGTCATCTTGATGATAATAGAAATTAAAAAAACAAACAAACTTTATTTAGAGTATTATAGATTACTGATGCAATTTATATATATATATATATATATATATATATATATATATATATATATAATACACGAGTTATACCTACCCGGCATTGCCCAGGATTCATTGGTGCCATTTTAAAATAAAATTTTATTTGATTGCACATTTTTTGTTTTAAAAGAATAGAAATAAAATTTCCGGACTTCTACTAAGTAGATATTAATATGTTCCTCGTACCTATTCCTTTTTTCTTTTTTTAATGGAGAGTAGATAATGCAGTGGATGTGTTATCGGCAGCTCCAGTAACTCTCGCTTCTCCTTTTTTGTCCCTCAGTCCTCATTCAGATGAGTGATTTTTCTGACAAAGGGTGAAGAAAAAGCTGCTTACCAGGTCGGTAGTACTTTGTGAACAGTAGTCTGAGATGTCGGAAATTTTTATGTCTCTATGTCTATCCTTGTGGCCATGTCACTAGTAAGGGTGCTGGAAAACGTTTCGTCTGGGCTGACGTTATCCGCCCGATAGTCAGGGACCCGAACCTTGGATTAACCACTAAGGAGGCTGTCCTATCAGCAGGTGCAAAGTACTGGGGCTGCTGTATTGCCATTTGGTGAATGGATTCTGGACCATGCAGTAGTCTCTGGTGGGGCCTCTCGATGCCATACTAGTGGGTAAGTGTTACGGCTTTACCTTATCATGTGCTACATAAAAAAAAAAAATTTCTGTCCTTTTCTCTCTTACTTTCCCTCTCTGTGCTACTCTAACCAAGAATGCCGACATGGTCGACAAATCCTAAAACCTCAACATGAAATATCTCCAGAAAAAAAACTTGAATAAACCTAGAAACCCATCTTCCAACGTAGACCCCTACTACCATATCTCCTTCTCCAACATCAGGGGTCTACGTTCCAACCTTCCAGAGGTTGAAACTCAATTACAGGAAATGAAACCGGGCATATTCTTTCTAAGCGAAACTGGAATAGGGCCGACCACTTCCCTAGATGAGTTCATAATTAGCGGATACTCTAACTTAACATCAAAATCTGACACCCAATATCGCCATGGGCATGGAATGTGTGCCTACATTAAAGATGGCTTCCCGTGTGGCAGAGATATCTCCAGAGAAGACCCTAATTTACCTTATATGTGCTTCCGGGTTGCACTTGCTTACACCACGGCATTTATATTTGCCCTCTATCGGACCCATAACAGCAGAGTTTCTATCTTTAAGCGTATATCTGAGAAAATAGACCACATCCTGTCTGCACATCCCTCAGCTAACGTTCACATTTGTAGTGACTTCAATGTCCATAACGTGGAATGGCTGACCCACTCAAATAAGACAGATGATGAGGGGAGGTTCTGTCATGATTTTGCCATTGCCTATGACCTCACTCAGATTGTTTGCGAGCCCACCCGTGTGCCTGATACTACCAGTCAGTATGCAAGCCTTCTAGACCTTTTTCTCACAACTTTTCCTGAGCTATGTTCATGTTCTGTTCTTTCTCCTCTAGGATCCTCCGACCACTCCGTTGTATTAGTTAAGATAAAAATAAAATGTAATAAGGCCCCAGACATACCCCTGCACTGTACTGTATACCGATACTCCATGGCTGACTGGGATAGCTTCCGTACATTCATATCTGATCTACCTCTGCATTCCATATTTAAAAAGGATGTCCTCTATAGTATCAGATGTAACCGAATGGTTAATTGTAGGCATAGACCAATTCATACCCTCGAAAAATTCCAATAAAAATCTAACAACCAGTCTAACAGCAGAATGTGCTGCTGCCATCGCGCACAGAAATCACTTTTTCCATAACTACCAACATAATAGATGCACTGAGACTAAAGCTGCTTTCAGGACTGCCAGCAACCACTGTAAAAGAGTAATAAAAAATGCAAGAGAGCTATATGCTCAGTCCATTAAATCCAAAGTAGCTGATCAGTGGCTTGGTTTTCACCAGTTTTGGCAAATAACAAATAGGATCCTGAACAGAAGTGTGCGTTCTATCCCAACCATTATCAATGGACCAGAGGTCATCTCGTCAGCATCATAAAAGGCCAAACTATTTGTCAAGAACTTTTCAGCTACCCTATGCGACGGAGGCCATCAACTCCCCATATTTCCTCCTATAACACAGAACACGCTAGGTAACATACAAATATCTGTGCATGAAGTTGCCAAGCTAATCAAGAACCTTGATTCCAGTAAAGCAACTGGCCCTGACGGCATCCCAATTATAGTGTTAAAAAAGCTTCAACCAGAACTTGCTCCCATACGAGACTGTTTAAGTGTTGCCTTAAGGAGAAGTGCTTTCCAACACCCTGGAAAACCTCATCAGTATGCCCTGTATTTAAGAATTCAGGTGATAAGTCATCTCCCACTCAGTACAGACCAATAAGTCTCCTGTGTGTCATAAGTTGCTGGAATCCATATTAAATAGAGAAATAGTCAACCACCTCAGCAGAAATAACCTTCTTAGTGATACGCAATATGGTTTCCACTCTGCAAGATCTACCGCAGATGTGCTAATGGTTATATCTCACAGGATTAGTGAATCTCTTGACAAAGGCTTCCTTTCTAGGGCCTTCGACAAGGTATGACATAAAGGCCTACTTCACAAGATTTCCAGCTACAGTATAACTGGAAATGTTTTCTCAATCATTAAATCATTTCTCTCTGATAGGCTCATAAGAGTAGTGGTCGATGGACAAAAATCAGAGGCCCGCAGTATTAATGCTGGAGTCCCTCAGAGGTCTATCCTGGGCCCAACTCTCTTCCTGATCTACATCAATGATCTTCCTACACACATACTTAAATCATTCATTGACATCTATGCTGATGACACGACCATCTACAGCAACATATCAAAGGCTGTAAATGACAAAGTTCTCTTTAATATTCTCTCCTCTGATCTCGAGCACATGGTTCAGTGGGGGAAGATGTGGCTGGCTACCTTTAATGCATCTAAAACCAAGCTCCTATCTTTACATCATCAACGCTCTGATCCTCATCTGGCATCAACTGAAATGGATGGCTCTCGTCTAGGAGAAGCCCCATGTTTTGACAAGCTTCTTCTTTACTCCTAATCTGAAATGGAACACGTACATCAAGTCTGTTGCCAAGGTTACTGGAAAGATGGTAGGATCCTTCTACTGCCCCCGAAGATATTTCACTACTGATGCAATTCTCTCTTGTTTGTTGGCTTGCATGACTCATGTGAGCTGCGACTTGGTTTGACTGTGGAAATAATTTTATGATCTCACATTCTGAAAATTCAAACATACAGTGCC